>NC_080417.1:70552861-70802714 GCF_029873635.1 Malania oleifera | reverse complement strand
AAAGAGGAGACTTACTAACCACAATTCAAGTTGTGAGGGAGCGAATCTTACTTAAGTGGCGGGGATCTCCTTAGTAGAAGTGTGTGCTAAGTCAAGATGGGAGTTTTAACGGAAGGGGGTATGGCAAGCACGACTGTGCTAGGTTGTGAGGAGGTTGGTGGGAAAGTCAATGACGGTCGAGAAGTTGATAGAGGTAATGGCCGGGCTCCCAGGGTTTTGTATGGGAGGGGCCAGAGGAAGGGTGCGGGTCGCGCCATGTTGGGGTGTGGGAAAGTGGGCAGTGATTGAGGCTTGAGTCAGCCCATGACTAGCGCAGCGACGATCGTCACCAGGGGAAGAAGAGAATGGCAATAAACATGTGCGGGCTGGTGAGGCAATTGGGTCGTCGTGGTGCTGTGTGAGAACGAGCGAACTTATCAGGATGGTCCTCTGTGCGTCACCAAGGACTGAGCAACAAAGGCGGTGGCCACCACCGGTTGGTGCGGCTCCGATACCAAGGGGCGGTGTTTCGCACAAAACCATGGAGTTGTGGGAGTCCTATAGAGCCGAAGTTCTGGGTTGGTCGAAAGACGGGTCCCCGAGGTCTACAGTCAGAGCTATCCAAAAAGCGAAAGGTTATCCTTTCGGGGCAAGCATCCACATTGTTTGCTGGGTCCCCAATGCGTATCGGATGGAGGTGCGCATCAGAAGGGGGGACGCCAAGGGGCTATAATAAGGAATAAAAAGAGATGGAACATGAAAGTCAGTATAAGTTAGAAGGAAGTTTGTGGGCCAGGAAGGGGTGTTGAGGGAGGGGAGTGCCTTTAAGAACCGGGATAAAGCTACGACTTTACCGCTAATACGGCACGCAAATTTGGGCATGGTTTATGGTTTGATCGCACCTGGTTGAGCAAGAGAACATCGTTAAGGGTGTGGTGGAGTCAAGGGTGGTAGCCAAGAAACGCGGTGGGACATTGACCACAGAAGAAACAGATGGGTGAGGCTATGAAGCGGAGAAGAGGCCGGTAAGGGGGAGCTACGCTGGAGGGTGGGGTGTGTTGTGTGTGGGTGGGACAAGCAAGCAAGTCAGGTTTGGAGGGGTGGAGTGCGCTGGGGATAAGGATTAGAACAGGTGTTACCTCGAGCGCGTATAGGGGATAGGAACAGGCAATCATGAAAACCGGGGGGGGAAAAAGGATTTTTTCCAGGCACGAAGGAGTGGAGGATGGCAGAGACCTCTTCGGGAACGGCGAGAGACAGCCACAAGTTTGCAAACAATCTAAGGCAGAGTCAAACGATTTTTAAGTCTGATTGCAGAGGGGCAGCATGAAGGACACTGTTTTAAAGGGTTTTGACCACAAAGGGAGGCTAATAAGGCGAGTGTGAAGCAGGATAAGCCGGAGTGTTGGGACCAGGAAGGGGGGGTAGGCAGGGGAAGAGGCCTTTCAGGTACGGAGAGGTTTTGTGGTTAGCCATGAAAAGCAGGAGAAACATAATAAGCGAGTTGGTCGTGAAAATGAGCATAAGAGCTAGATTGGGCTGGGCTGAGGATATCCAGAGACCTATGTAGGAGATAAAGTTCCGATGTGGTTGTAACAAAACTAGGGCAAGTCAACCTTGGCGGGGTTTGATTGCGCTGGTGAGTATTAGAACGTCCGGAAGGTTGTAGACTCGGGGGGCGAGAATCTGTGACATGAGATGATCAGGTCAAGTTGGATTGGGGAGCATGAGGGGGTGGATGGAGATGGAGAAAAGCGAAGAATGAGGAGTACGTTAAAGATTTTATTCTACAACTGCTACAGGCACAGTCACGTTGGCGGCGGCTGATTTTACACTTTTGTTGGAGGGGGGTTGATTGCATCTGCTGTTTCAGGTGTTGTACTCAAGGGTCCGACAAAGACATAGTTGGACAATGAAATGCATGGGACAGTTATTTTTCGCCACATAGGAGGTTTTTGAGAGGGATGGAGCGGCCTTCTGACTATGAGTTAAAGGAGATTTTTATAATAATGAGGCAAGACCGCGATTTATGCACGGTGTTGATTGCACATGATTATACATTAAAATATGGTGTAAGGGTGGACTCAAAATTTTCAATAATAAAAGACCGGGGGTGAGGACGGAAGTAGAGTATAAGGTGGAATTTTTTTGTGCCATGAATGTGTTTTAGGGAGGGAAGAGGCAGTCATAAATGACGGATAAAGTGACGGCTTTTCCGATGCTCCGGACGCAAATTGCAATGATGTGTTAGGAGGTTATCGCACGGTTATGCCAATAGAACAGGGCTTTAAGGTGTTGTTGAGGCAGGGTGGTAAGCCTTTGCACAAGGTGGTACAGTTGAAATCAGTATCAACGGTTAGAGTATTAATGGCGGCCTGAGTGGGAGCGAGGCCGGTGAATGTGTGGAGAGTAAAGTTGTGAGGGATTGGTTGGGGTTGGACAAATGCAAGGCAAAGTCATGGGGTTTTGTGAGATTTGATGGAGCGGGGTGTAATAGAAGGTAGAACATGGTTTACCAAAAAACGCGAGCCAAGGTAGGGGGGGACCGGACAAGCAGGAAAAACCGGGATTTATGGTATGCAGGCCACGAAGGACATTGAGGATGGCAGAGACCTCTTATGTGACGTCGAAGAGACAGCACATGAATTTTTCAAACAATACAAGGTGAGCACGAGGGTAGGGGGCGAGGCAGAATGGGGCACATAGAGCCAGTGGTAAAGGGGTGGGGACACAAGTAGGACTAATAAAGATAGGTTTGAGCAGGAGAAAGACTGATTTCGGGCATGGAGGGGTTTTGAGGAGAGGAGCAACAACACCAGCAAAGATCCATGGCATGTGGCCGAGTTGGGAGGCCAAGCACATAAGGACGCGAGAGCCAAAAAAAAGACAAGAGAAGCACTCCATAGGCTAGTTCAAGATATTTGGGGCTTAGGTTGCAAGAAAACGGGGAACCCTCGCAACTTGGCAACCAAGCAAAGAGGAAGCGGATAAATTGTAAATCCATGTGTGTTTGGGATGAAGCTAGTCGTGGGCTTTGATGGCTAGAAATCTCACTTATTACGGAGTGTTGCTAGGTCCAGATGTAAAAGGAGAATTTACTTTTGGACCTTTTGTCTTTACATTAATTTGTAATTTGTAAGCCATTAGCTTTCAGTTTGATTTTTTGTAAGGTGGTGAGAGTCATTGATGTGTCCTAGTACGTGGTCTAGGTTGTTATGTCTTTGTCCGCCATGTTTGTATATTGGAATTGCTACGTATTTAATGGTATCTTGTCTCCCATAGTGTGTGTGGGGGAATTGTTTAAGTGTTTAAATTCCCTTGTGGCTCCCATAGTATACGTATAATTATCCTCAGCGCATTGTAAAGAAGGACAAAAAGAGGAATAAAAAATTGGAGGCTGTTGAGGCTTTAGTAATGGGTTGGTATATTAATAAGGACGCTCACGGTGACTTACTAAAATGCCCATGCAAATGCTAAGATTTGTCCTTACAAAGGACAATTAAATGTAAGGACAAGGGTCAAAAGTCAAATCTCCGAATTGACTAAGCACACCATTTAATACGAGATTACACCGCTAGCAAGTATTAGCTTCGAATCAAATCAAAGCCAAAGCAGATGGTTAAATGATAAGCCTATCATCCGTGTGTGGGCCAAGCGTGGAGTGTCGGACCGTTTAATGGTTTGAGTAAGGCCCAAATATCTATGAACTACCCGAATGAAGTACGTGGTGGGGGCTATTGATGCAATAGTGGGGAGGGGGTTGGACAGGTAACGGCTCTGGCAAAAAAGACGGACGGTGCAGGCGAAGGGCGGGAGGGATAGAAGGGAAAGAAAAAAGTGGGGGGGAGGAAAAAGAAAAAAAAGAGAGGGGGAAAGAGAAGGGAGGCAAAAAAGTAGGGGGAGGGAGGCAAGAAGCTAGCTGAGAAAGAAGAAAAGAAAGGGGGGGGGAGGGAAAAAGAAAGGGGGAGCGGTGGGGGGGAGGAAGGGGAGTGGAAAGGAGGAGGGTGGAGAGAGGGGCGAGGGGAGGAAGAGGGTCTAGACAGGGGAAGGAGCAGAAGCGGGAAAAAGAAGGGGAGGGTAAAGAGCGGAAGGGAGAGGAGAGGGGAGGAGGAAGAAAAGGGGGGGGTGGGGGGGGGAGGGCGGTGGGGGGGGTGGGGGGGGGGGGGGGAGGGGGGGGGGGGGGGGGGGGGGGGGGGGGGGAAAGGGTGAGGGGGGGGAGAAAGGGAGGTAGGAGAGGAGAGAGGGGGAGGAGGAGGGGGGGGAGAGAAGGGGGGGGGGGTGGAGGGGGGTGGGAGGGGGAAGAGGGTGGCGGGGGGTAGGAGGGGGGTGGGGTGGGGCGGGGGGGGGGGGGGGGGGGGGGGGGAGGGGGGGGGGGGGGGGGGTGGGGGGGGCTGGGGGGGGGGTGGGGGGGTGGAGGGGGGGGGGGGGCGGGAGGGGGGGGCGTGGAGGGGGGGCGAGGGGGGGGGGGGGGGGGGGGGGAGAAAAGGGGTGCGGGGGGAGGGAGGGCGGGATGGGAGGGGGGAGGAAGGGGGAGGGGAGAGAGAGAGAGGGGGGGGGGGGGCGGGGGAGGGGTGAAGTGGGGAGAGAGGGGGGGAGACAACGGGGGGGTGGAGGGAGGGGGGGCGGGGAGGGAGGGGGGGGAAGACGGGGGAAGAAGGGGGGGGGGGGAAGAGGGGGAGGGGGGGGGGAAGGGGGGGAGAGAGAGGGAGGGGGAAGGGGAGGAAGGAGTAGGAGGAGGGGGGCGAGTGAAGGGGGGGCGATGGAGGGGGGAGGGGGGGGGGGAGGGGTAAGGGGGGGGGGGGGAGGGGGGGAAGGGGCGGGCGGGAGGGGAGGGATGGGCGGGGGAAGAAGAAAGGGGGGGAGGGGCGAATAGAAGGGGTGAGGGGGTCGGAAGCGAAGAGGGGGGCAAGTGAATGAAGAAGGGGGGGGGAAGGGGGGGGAGGAGGGGGTCGAGGGTGGGGCGGGGGAGCATGTCAGAGAGAGGGGTTGAGGGCCGAGGGGGGAGGAGGGGGGGTGCTGAGAAGAGGAGAGAGGGGGGGGTGGGGGCGGGAAGGGGAGTAGGAAGAGGGGGGGGGGGTCAGCGAGTGAGGGGGGGGAGGGAGCAGGGGGGAAAGGGAGGAGAAGGGGGAGGGGGGGGGGGGAGGGAGGGGCGAGGAGGGCGGGGGGTGGGGGGGGAAGGGAAAAGTGATAGTGGAACGGGGGGGAGGGTGAAGAGAGAGGGGGAGGTGGGCGGAAGGGGGGGGAGGATAGACGGAAAGTGGAGGAGGGGGGGAGAACGTGAGGAGGGGGGTAGCTGAGTGGGGGGGAGGGAGAGAAGGGGGGGGGCGGGGGGGGGGGGGGGAGGGGGGGGGGGGGGGGGGTGAGGGAGAGGAGAAGCGGCGGGGGAGAGGGTGGGGGGGGATGAAAAGGAGAGAAAGAGGGGAGAATAGGAAATGCGGAGAGGAGAGGAGGGGGGAGGGGGGGGGGAGGAGAGGGGGTGGCAAAGGAGGAGGAGAAAGACAGGGGGAGGGGGGTGGGGGTGGAGTCAAGTAGGGAAGGGGGGAAGAAGGAACGGGGAGGGTGAGGAGGAGGGGAGAAGGAGGAACGGGTCCTGGTTGGGTGAGAGGGGGAGGGGAGAAGGGGGCTTTGGAGGGTGCAGCCACGGTGATGGGGAGGGAGGAATTCGGGGAGGGGGGAGGGGGAGGGAAAGAAAGGGATGAAGAATCAATGGAGTTTCGGGAAGAGGGGGGGGGGAAGGGGGGTGAGGGTAAGAAACTAAGGTGGGAGGGTTTGAGGGATCTGGATTTGGGGGGGAGTTGGGGATGTGAGAGAATTTAAAACGGTTATCATCACTTGAGTGCCCCATTTTTGGGTGAATAAGCCCACATATCTGGAAGGAAAAGGGAGGGGAAGAAAAATAAAGGAAGGGGGGGGGGGAGAGAGAGGGGGAGAAAAAGGGAGAAAAGAAAAGGAGGAGGAGAGAGGGGGGGGGGAGGGAGGGGGGGAGAGGGGGGGGGGGAGGGAGGGGGAGAGGGAGAGAGGGGGGAGGGGGAGGTAAGGGGTGGGGGGGGGAAAGGAGGGGTGGGGAAGGAGGGGGGCAGGAAGAAAGGGAGGAAGGGAAAGGGGGGGGGAGAAGAAAGGGGGGGGAAGAAAGGGGGGGTGGAAGGGTGGGAAGGGGATGAAAAAAGGGTGGGGGGGGGAGGGGAAGAGGAAAGCGGGAGAGGTGGAGGGAGGGGGGGGGGGGGAGGGGAGGGGGGAGATGGGGAAAAGAGAGAGGGGGGGGGGGAGGGGGGGGGGGGGGGAGGGGGATAAGGTCATCCTCTTTAATTATTTCTTTGATATTCGTGGATCTCGTTCTATATAGGCCAACTGAACATATATAAGGGTCACTTCCATGGAGGTGTCTTATTGGTGTCTCATCAAAAAAATCGTGAAGTAGCTTTCTTGGTGGCACGCATGCCAACAGTTGATGTGTGGCTGGGTCGCAGTCCTGTCGATTGAGGTTCGCAATCAGAGTAAAAAAGGTTACAAAACTATGCTACCATTGAGGTTTCCTGACTAGGCTATTATATGTGGGACACTTGTGACAAACAGAGAAGAAACCATGAGAGGTCTATGCGACGTGGAGGAAAGGAGCGGGCCCTTATGCAGAGCGATTTGTGCCACTCGTCCCAACTATAGGGGGGGGGGGGGACCTCGTATAAAAAATTACAAAGTCTGACTCAAGGCTACAAAGAGTGTGGGATGACTACACAAGATATGGAATCGCCAGATTCGAGATGAAGCTTGCATAGGGATTTTAGTAAGTTTGTAGAGTGGCATTAATTTTCTAGTAAGTGATGGTATATTTATGTCCCTTGTCCCATGATTGTTGTATGTGAATTTGCTAAAGTCTTTATGTCTGTCTCCTGTTTGTGTGGGAAATGTTAAGTGTTTATGTCCTGTGTCGCCCATATTACTATAGATAGTCTCACCATTGGGGTAAAAGAAGGAATAGGAAGGGAAAAATGGGAGGCTTTGAGGCTTTGTTTTTTTTCTTGGTTCTTTGAAGAACATGTCGAACTTAGCTGATGTGCCCGTGGCGTTCGGACTATCGGACTTCTCAGAACGTCTTTCCCACCACCGTTTGTGGCGATACTTCCTTATCGCAAGGTTCGTGTGTCGCACTAACAACGGTTTGAGGGGTCAGTATAACCAATTCTTGTTGGTCCGGTAGAACAACGGGTCGAGGGTCTACCACTCGATATCTATCCAAAATGTAAGTAATTGCTTGGGCAAGCCTTCAAGTTGGTTGTTTGGAAAAAATCTCACCGCGTGTCGATGGGAGTGCGCGGAAAGTGATTTTGGCAGATGGGCTGATTCGGGACCATGCCATGTAGGTGGAGTTGCAACACGACGTGGAGGGTTGGGAGGACAATGATGTGTGGCAATAAAGGTTGAACGACAACGTAAAAGAAAGGAACTTCGATCATAAGTTCAAAAAGCCGGGCTCTTCTACTTCATGGAAATAAATTGGGAAGAAAGAGACCGAAGTGAGCTGTTTGGTAAGTCGGCAGAGAGCGAACCGGCCAAAAGGTAGAGAAAGGACCATGTCAACGATAGTAATACCGATGCCCAACTCATAAAATCCTGATATTGGTGTTCGTTGTTTGGGAAGGTCACACTAGCGCAACCATTTGCCAATAAGAGTACAATATCGCACGTGTTGATGGCGAGTGGGGAAAGCCGGGAAAGCGAGCGTGATGAGGGTGGACAATTCCACCATAGGAGGGGACACTTGTGATAATGAGTGTGAGTATCTAGGGGAGGTGAGTCCTTGTGGGCTAAGGCGCGCTTAAGTGCCCAGTCAAGAAGATGACATGGAACCAACAAATGGAGAAATTTTGTGCATACTAGATGGCCATGTCACACAAGGTGATGTATATGGATCTTGGGATGGAGACAGGTTTGTACTAAGGTGGCTAGACTAAACTTTCGGTTAGAAAAATTGAATTTACCCACCTTGAAACACCCTATGACCTTCATGGGTTGCAGTGGTTAGGAAGGGTGTGGAGAAGTGAAGGTAAGAGGCAAATGCTAGTTTCTTTGCAGTGGGAATACACTGGATGAAGTACTTGTGTTATGTTCCAATGGCCGTGGGTCACAATCTTATGGCAGACGTGACTCGACAGAAGAGGCACTTAACGGGGGTCAAGAAGAGACGTGCTTGTGAAGGAGAGTAATTGGAACTTATACTCGTGTACGCATGACTCCAAACAGCGAGGGGTAAGGACCATCAACATGAAATTAGAAAAGAGAGACTTCGTTCACAGAAAAAAATGGAGACCAAGAGGCAAGAGAGTTAAAGAAAAAAAGAGGGTGAAAAGAAAAGAAGGATTGAAGAGAAATGAGAGAAAAACCAAAAAAACAAGTGAGTTTCGATCGAAAGCGGTGTTTTCAAGAGTGCTTTTTTATCCAAATCAGCCTAATCGTAACTTTTGTACAAAAGGCCATGTTTTATACTAATGAACTTTGAGCGAAATCTTTGCCTAATGTTGTTGTCTTCTTTGTTGCATGAGGATAGGAGGATGTGGGGTCCTAATGCCGGGTTCCTGCGTGGATTGCCCCGCATATTAGAGGATAGAGGCATTTTGTGCCAGGGTGTGGACAATTCTACTGGACCAACTATAGGAGTACTCGGGAGCGACAAAGGACTTCAGAAGCAGTTGAAGATGGATGGGACCAAAGGACACAGAAGAGAAGCAGGAGTCCGTGCGCTGTACGGGTGGCTACTTGGCCTAAGAAGATGAACTTGGAGAATGTGCTTGATTGCAGGGCTATCACACATTACGTAAAGTCATCGACATTCCATTCCTAAGCGAGATGACATGTTGGGATGATTGCATGGTCATTATGTTCACTAAAATTGATTTGAAAGGGGTAGCATCAATTAGGATGAGAGGGGGATGAAGGACAAACTGCACTTAAAACGAAATATGGATTGTAAGAGTAGTTTGGTAATTCCTTTTGTCTAACCATGCCCCAAGACATTCATGATATTAATGAATCTGCATTTGTCGTCGTTTATAGAGCGCGGATTGGTTGGTATACTATTTGTTGATAAATTTTGGTGTAATAGTAAAGAGCTTGGATGAGCTATGTGATCATTTGCATTGTTGCTTGATGTTTTGAGAAAATATAAACGAAATATCCAATTAAAAATGTCCTTGTGCATAGCAAAGTGTGTTTGGCTTGGGCCTAGGGGGGTGTGTAGCGGCGAAAGGAATGTCGTGATGCAAAAGGTAAGGCTGGTTCAGAGGGGAATGGGCCACACCAAGAATTCAGTCACGAAGTTACGAATTAAGAACCGTGAATTATTTAATAAATCGTGTGGTTTTTAATGGGGTAGTGAGGCAGGATATCATTCATTTTCTGAATAAAAAAGGTAGGATTACATAGTGGTGGTGCTCCTTATTAGCATTCCTGATTTTTCTAGAAACTTTGAGATTGAGTGTGAGGCCTAGGAATCGGGATAATGGAGCTGTGTTGGAGGCAGAGAAGCAGCCAATCGCTAGTTAGGGAAAAGCTAAGGGGCAGCTTTGAACTACCCCCACCCACTATACAGGAGCTTTATGCAGTGGTGAGACATGGAGACTTGGAACATTACCTATGGCCAAAAGAATTTGTCATACATACTGACCATGAGTCCTTAGGCAACTTAAAGGACAAGGTAAGGGATGTAATAAAGGCATTGCCCAAGTGGATGGAATCATTGAGACTGTTGCCCTTAGGTCATCAAATCAACACTGTAAGGACAATAGCGTGGCTGATGCAATGATCAAAAGTATGGCCCTTGTCCCTCACTTTACATATGCAAAGTTAGTGGATTTGAACTATTTGAGAATTGGTAGGCAATATGGATGTGTATGAAGAATACGAGAGCACGTTGGTAATTTGATATATATGAGTGTGTATTTGTTGTAGAGAAATCGACGTGGTAATACCTAATAGTTCTATCTGAGTTGCGTGTTGCGTGAAGCACATGGGGAGGTGGTTAATGGGTCATGTGCGAGTAGGAAGACTGTTAGATGGTTTGTTTGCATTAACATTTTTTTTGGCCAAAACTGAAACCGATGGGGGGGGGGGCAAAAAGGAAGAAGTTTTGCTAGATGCGTGACGTAGAAGGGCCAAATCTTAGAGTGTGCCACAAGGGGTTAGCCGCGTTGCCCAGACCTAGTGCGGCTAATGGGTAGATATTGCTATGGAGGCTATGTTTGGGCTTGCCGAGGTCAAAGAAGTAGGGATTCATATTGATGGGTTTTGAGAGGTTGCTAAGAGCACGTGCATATCGTCATAAAACCAGAATACAACCGACATTGCTGATTTAGTCTGCAGAAGAGGACACGCCAGGTGTTTCGAGGAGGAGTGTATCGATCGGGATGTTTATTCTTTAGCTATGTTTGGAAGTCTTGTGGGGAAAGTGGGGGAACGAAGTGGTTGTTTTCGCTACTCGATGTCACCCCCAAACATATGGACACACCACGAGTTTAGTGAAATAAAGAACTTTATCTACTTTGTTGCGTACTATAATTCAAAAGAATTTGAAAATTTGGGAGGATTGTTTGCCATTCATTGAATTTGCATATAATCGGAGTGCAACCCACTTTGTTGTTTCACCATTTGAGATTGTTTATGGATTTAATCCACTAACCCCTTTGGATTTGCTACCTATGCCAGTTAATGAATGATCTAGTCTGGATGGTCAAAGGAAGGCTGAGATGGTGAAGAAACTCCATGAAAGTGTACGACAACACATTGAGAAGAAAAATGAGCAATATGCAATCAAAGCCAACAAGGGTCGTAGACAAGTCATTTTTGAACCGGGTGATTGGGTTTGGGTGCATATGAGAAAAGAAAGATTTCCGGCCCGTAGGTGGTCCAAACTACATCCTCGAGGGGATGGTCCATTTCAAGTCCTTGAGAGAATCAATGATAATGCATACAAGTTGGATCTTCCAGGTGAGTATAACATTAGTGCTACATTTAATGTTTCTGATCATTCTCTTTTTGATGCAGGTAACGATTCGAGGTCGAATTCTTTTGAAGAGAGGGGGAATGATGAGAATCAACAAGCACCATCAAAAGATCCATTGCATGTTCCGATCGGGCCCATCACTAGAACGAGATCCAAAAAGGTCAAAAGAAGCACTTCATGGGCTAATTCATGATATTTGGGCTTATTCAAAAACGGGGCACTCCAGGCTTGGCCCAAACAAGGATGAAGGCTTAATAAATTTAATCCATGTTTTGGATGAAACTAATCTTGCTTAATGGCTGTAATCTCCTTATTAATGGTGTGCTTGTCAATTGGGGGATTTGACTTTTGACCTTTTGTCTTTACATTTAATTTGTAATTTGTAAGACAACTTAGCTTGCATGGGATTTTAGTAAGTTGTGAGAGTCATTAATGTGTCTAGTAAGTTTGTATATTTAATGTCTTTGTCTCCCATGTCTGTGTGGGAATTGTCAAGTGTTTAATATCTTTGTCTCCCATGCTAGCTATATATATAGCCATTGTAAGAGCTAAATGATACATTGAATAGAAATCAAGAAAAGTGAGGATTTGTTTCTTCTTTGGTTCTTTAGAGAACTTGCGAACTTATCAAGGATCCTTCCTTGTGGCGTTCAAATTTTATACCTTCGGTTCATGATTAATCTATAATCATTGGGTCGGGGTTTGTTACTTTATACTTTCGGTTCACGTTTCATTTATAAATATTGGGTCGGAGTTTCCTATCAAAATCTGAATTTTAGCTTTCTTGGAAAAGCAATCCAACTTTGTTTGCTGGGTCTCAACGTGTGTCGATTGAGGTTCGCATCACCTATAATGTATGAGATAAAGTTACGATTTTTTTTAACAAAAACTAAGGCAAAGTCAGAGCCTTTTGGGGTTTGATTGCGTATGGTTATCATTAGAACTTGCCTTAAGGTGTTTTGACTCAAGTGTGGGCTAATAATCTGGGTTGGACATGAAAATTAGTATAAAGTTAGATTTTTGAGACCATGAGGGTGTTTATGGATGGAAGAGGCTTATAATGAATGAGATAAAGTTACGATTTTTCTAACAAATGCTAAGGCAAAGTCACGATTTTTCGTCGTCCGATTTCACAATTTTTTGGGGTATGATTGCGCATGGTTATCATTAGAACATGCTTTTTAAGGTGTTTTGACTCAAGGGTAGACAAATAACGTAGGTTGGACATGAAAATCAGTGTAAAGTTAGAATTTTCAGGCCACGTAGGTGTTTGGGGATGGAAGAGGCCTTCAGTATATGAGTTAAAAATACAATTTTTTAATAAATAATGAGGCAAGATCTCGATTTTGCACAGTTTGATTGCACGTGATTATCATTAAAATATGGTTTAAGGTTTGACTCAAAATTGGCTAGTGTAGAGTTGGAATTTTTTGGCCATGAATGTGTTTGGGGATGGAAGAGGCATTTAATAAATGAGATAAAGCTACGACTTCTCCGATGAATACTGACGCAAATTTGCAATTTTTCAGGGTTTGATCGCACCTGGTTATCAAATAGAACATGCTTTAAGGTGTTTTGATTCAAGGGTGGTACAAGCCAATAAACAAGGTTGGACATTGAAATTAGTATAAAGCTAGATTTTTGAGGCCATGAAGGTGGAAGAGGCCTTTAATGTGTGAGATAATAAAGCTGTGATGTTTTTTTTTTTTGACAAATGCTAAGGCAAAGTCATGGTTTTTTAGGGTTTGATTGAGCGTGGTTATGATTAGAACATGTTTTAAGGTGTTCTTACTCGAGCAAAGGTATAGGTTGGACATGACAATCGGTATAAACCTGGATTTTTCAAGCCACGGAGGAGTTTAGGGATTGCAGAGACCTCTTATTAACATATGAGATAAAGCCACAATTTTTCAAACAAATAATAAGGCAGAGTCACGATTTTTAGGGTCTGATTGCTATGGTCATCATTAGAACATGTGTTAAAGGTGTTTTGACACAAAGGTAGGCTAATAATATAGGTTTTAGCAGTATAAAGCTGGATTTTTGGGGCCATGAAGGTGTTTAGGCATGGAAGAGGCCTTTAATGTCTTAGATTTTTTTTTTTTTTTTTTTAGGCCATGAAAATCAGTATAAACCTAATAATCTAGGTTGGACATGAAAATGAGCATAAAGCAAGACTTTTTAGGCTAGGACAGTGCTTATGGATGGGAGAGACCTATAATGTATGAGATAAAGTTACGATTTTTTTTAACAAAAACTAAGGCAAGGTCAGAGCTTTTTGGGGTTTGATTGCGCATGGTTATTGTTAGAACTTGCCTTAAGGTGTTTTGACTCAAGTGTGGGCTAATAATCTGGGTTGGACATGAAAATTAGTATAAAGTTAGATTTTTGAGGCCATGAGGGTGTTTATGGATGGAAGAGGCCTATAATGAATGAGATAAAGTTACGATTTTTCTAACAAATGTTAAGGCAAAGTCACGATTTTTCATGGTCTGATTCCATAATTTTTTGGGGTTTGATTGCGCATGGTTATCATTAGAACATGCTTTTTAAGGTGTTTTGACTAAAGGGTAGACAAATAACATAGGTTGGATATGAAAATCAATGTAAAGTTAGAATTTTCAAGCCACGTAGGTGTTTGGGGATGGAAGAGGCCTTCACTATATGAGTTAAAAATACGATTTTTTAATAAATAGTGAGGCAAGATCTCAATTTTGCATGGTTTGATTGCACGTGATTATCATTAAAATATGGTTTAAGGTTTGACTCAAAATTGGCTAATAATAATACAGGTTGGACGTGAAAGTCAGTATAAAGTTAGAATTTTTTGGCCATGAATGTGTTTAGGGATGGAAGAGGCACTTAATAAATGAGATAAAGCTACGACTTTTCCGATGAATAATGACGCAAATTTGCAATTTTTTAGGGTTTGATCGCACCTGGTTATCAATAGAACATGCTTTAAGGTGTTTTGATTCAAGGATGTGTAAGCCAATAAACAAGGTTGGACATTGAAATCAGTATAAAGCTAGATTTTTGAGGCCATGAAGGTGGAAGAGGCCTTTAATGTGTGAGATAAAGCTGTGATGTTTTTTTTGATAAATGCTAAGGCAAAGTCATGGTTTTTTAGGGTTTGATTGAGTGTGGTTATGATTAGAACATGTTTTAAGGTGTTCTTACTCGAGCAAAGGTATAGGTTGGACATGACAATCGGTATAAACTTGGATTTTTCAGGCCACGGAGAACTTTAGGGATTGCAGAGACCTCTTATTAACGTATGAGATAAAGCCACAATTTTTCAAACAAATACTAAGGCAGAGTCACGATTTTTAGGGTCTGATTGCATATGGTCATCATTAGAACATGTTTTAAAAGTGTTTTGACACAAGGGTAGGCTAATAATATAGGTTTTAGCAGTATAAAGCTGGATTTTTCGGGTCATGAAGGTGTTTAGGCATAAAAGAAGTCTTTAATGTTTTAGATTTTTTTTTTTTTAAGCCATGAAAATCAGTATAAACCTAATAATCTAGGTTGGACATGAAAATTAGCATAAAGCTAGACTTTTTAGGCTAGGACAGTGCTTATGGATGGGAGAGACCTATAATGTATGAGATAAAGTTACGATTTTTTTTAACAAAAACTAAGGCAAGGTCAGAGCTTTTTGGGGTTTGATTGCGCATGGTTATCATTAGAACTTGCCTTAAGGTGTTTTGACTCAAGTGTGGGCTAATAATCTGGGTTGGACGTGAAAATTAGTATAAAGATAGATTTTTGAGGCCATGAGGGTGTTTATGGATGGAAGAGGCCTATAATGAATGAGATAAAGTTACGATTTATCTAACAAATGCCAAGGCAAAGTCACGATTTTTCGTGGTCTGATTTCACAATTTTTTGGGGTTTGATTGCGCATGGTCATCATTAGAACATGCTTTTTAAGGTGTTTTGACTCAAGGGTAGACAAATAACGTAGGTTGGACATGAAAATCAGTATAAAGTTAGAATTTTCAGGCCACGTAGGTGTTTGGGGATGGAAGAGGCCTTCAGTATATGAGTTAAAAATATGATTTTTTAATAAATAATGAGGCAAGATCTTGATTTTCCATGGTTTGATTGCACGTGATTACCATTAAAATATGGTATAAGGTTTGACTCAAAATTTGCTAATAATAATACAAGTTGGACGTGAAAGTTAGTATAAAGTTAGAATTTTTTGGCCATGAATGTGTTTAGGGATGGAAGAGGCACTTAATAAATGAGATAAAGTTACGACTTTTCCGATGAATACTGACGCAAATTTGCAATTTTTTAGGGTTTGATCGCACCTGGTTATCAATAGAAGATGTTTTAAGGTGTTTTGATTTAAGGGTGGTAAGCCAATAAAAAAGGTTGGACATTAAAATCAGTATAAAGCTAGATTTTTAAGGCCATGAAGGTGGAAGAGGCCTTTAATGTGTTAGATAAAGTTATGATGTTTTTTTTTTATATATAAATGCTAAGGCAAAGTCATGGTTTTTTAGGGTTTGATTGAGCATGGTTATGATTAGAACATGTTTTGACTCGAGCAAAGGTATAGGTTGGACATGACAATCGGTATAAACCTGGATTTTTCAGGCCACGGAGGAGTTTAGGGATTGCAGAGACCTCTTATTAACGTATGAGATAAACTACAATTTTTCAAACAAATACTAAGGCAGAGTCATGATTTTTAGGGTCTGATTGCATATGGTCATCATTAGAACATGTTTTAAAAGTGTTTTGACACAAAGGGAGGCTAATAATATAGGTTTTAGCAGTATAAAGCTGGATTTTTTGGGCCATGAAGGTGTTTAGGCATGGAAGAGGCCTTAATGTCTTACATTTTTTTTTTTTTTTTTTAAGGCCATGAAAATCAGTATAAACCTAATAATCTAGGTTGGACATGAAAATGAGCATAAAGCTAGACTTTTTAGGCTAGGACAGTGCTTATGGATGGGAGAGACCTATAATGTATGAGATAAAGTTATGATTTTTTTTAACAAAAACTAAGGCAAAGTCAGAGCTTTTTGGGGTTTCATTGTGCATGGTTATCATTAGAATGTGCCTTAAGGTGTTTTGACACAAGTGTGGGCTAATAATCTGGGTTGGACTTGAAAACTAGTATAAAGTTAGATTTTGAGGCCATGAGGGTGTTTATATCATGGAAGAGGCCTATAATGAATGAAATAAAGTTACGATATTTCTAACAAATACTAAGGCAAAGTCACCATTTTTCACGGTCTGATTCCACAATTTTTTGGGGTTTGATTGCACATGGTTATCATTAGAACATGCTTTAAGGTGTTTGGACTCAAGGGTAGACAAATAAGATAGGTTGGACATGAAAATCAGTGTAAAGTTGGAATTTTCAGGTCATGTAGGTGTTTGGGGATGGAAGAGACCTTCAGTATATGAGTTAAAAATACGATTTTTTTAATAAATAATGAGACAAGATTTTCTACGGTTTGATTGCACGTGATTATCATTAAAATATGGTTTAAGGTTTGACTTAACATTGGCTAATAATAATACAGGTTGGACATGAAAGTTAGTATAAAGTTAGAATTTTTTGGTCATGAATGTGTTTGGGGATGGAAGAGGCATTTAATAAATGAGATAAAGCTACGACTTTTCCGATGAATACTGATGCAAATTTGTAATTTTTTAGGGTTTGAACCCACCTGGTTATCAATAGAACATGCTTTAAGGTGTTTTGATTCAAGGGTAAGCTAATAAATAAGAAAGTTGTTTGAGCAAGAGTCAATGAGGGCTATTGGACACTAAAGAAAAAGACTTTCTTGAAGAGCCTAGGATGCTAAATTGTCTAAAGGCGAGTGAAGCTGGAATGTTAAGTCAATAAGGGCTGTTTGGGGAATTTTTATGGATTAAGCATGACATGTGGACTGGCACATGTTTCATTAAATGACATGACACATGGCATGTGACTTGCACATGTTTCATTAAATGACACATGTCATGTGACTTGCACATGTTTCATTAAATGACATGACATGCTTAAGGTTATGTGGGATTATTTTATTGGCCAGATTGATGTCATAGCTTATTTCTATTGGCCAATCTGATGTCATGGGTTTCTTATATTTTCTATAAGTTGTCAACTCTCTATTGTATTAAAGGATGATTATTTTTGGCTGAATACAATTCCAGTGAGGTTTATTTCTCTTCAAGTTCTTTATTGAACTTTCACCGAACTTATCAAAGGTGCTACCTTTGTGGTGTTCATCCATTAATTTGATATTCTTGGTTTGTGCTTCACGTCAAGCAAGAGGTCAAGGATCCTATACCATGTCGAATCTTATTTTGGGTTTGGGGTTTTGATAAATCTGATTTGGGGTCTCCAGACGTTTATTCTTGGGGTTCCGTATCACAAAGTCATGGTTTTTTAGGATTTGATTGAGCGTGGTTATCATTAGAATGTGTTTTAAGGTGTTCTTACTCGAGCAAAGGTATAGGTTGGACATGACAATCAGTATAAAGCTAGATTTTTCAGGCCACGGAGGAGTTTAGGGATTGAAGAGACCTCTTAACATATGAGATAAAGCCACAATTTTTCAAACAAATACTAAGGCAAAGTCACGGTTTTTAGGATTTGATTGCATATGGTCCTCATTAGAACACGCTTTAAGGTGTTTTGACACAAAGGTAGGCTAATAATATAGGTTTGACGTGAAAATCAGTATAAAGTTAGATTTTTTGGGCCATGAAGGTGTGTTTTAGGCATGGAAGAGGCCTTTAATGTATTAGATAAAGTTACCATTTTTCTAACAGCGAAGTCACGATTTTTATGGGTCTGATTAAACAAGGTTCTCATTAGAACATGATTTATAGTGTTTTGACTCAAGTGTAGGCTAATAATCTAGGTTGTACATGAAAATCAGTATAAATCTAAATTTTTTTTGGCCATGAAGGTGTTTAGGGATGCAAGAGGCCTTCGATGTATCAGATAAAACTTCAATTTTTCCAACAAATACACAATTTTTTAGGTTTTTTATTGCTCGTGGTTATGATTAGAACATGCTTTTAGGTGTTTTCACTCAAGGGTGGACTAATGGTTGGATAGGAAAATTAGTATAAAGCTAGATTTTTTTAGGGCATGAAGGCCTTTGGGGATGGAAGAGGCCTTGAATGAATGAGATACAGCTACAATTTTTGTAACAAAATACTAAGGCAAAGTCACGATTTTTTAGGGTTCGATTGCATGTGATTGTCATTAGAACATGCTTTATGATATTTTGACTCAAGGGTAGGCTAATAATGAGGTTGGACATGAAAATGAGCATAAAGCTAGATTTTTTAGGCTAAGACAGTGTTTATGGATGGAAGAGACCTTTTAATGTATGAGATAGAGTCACGATTTTTTTTGACAAAAAACTAAGGCAAAGTCGGAGCTTTTTAGGGTTTGACTGCGCATGGTTATCATTAGAACATGCCTTAAGGTGTTTTGACTCAAGTGTAGGCTAATAGTATAGGTTGGACATGAAAATTAGTATAAAGTTAGATTTTTGAGGCCATGAGGGCGTTTATGGATGGAAGAGGCCTATAATGAATGAGATAGAGTTGCGATTTTTCTAACAAATACTAAGGCAAAGTCACGATCTTTTAGGTTTTTATTGCACGTGGTTATGATTAGAACATGCTTTTAGGTGTTTTGACTCAAGGGTAGGCTAATAAATCTTGGTTAGACATTAAAATCGGTATAAAGATTGATTTTTGAGGCCATGAAGGTGTTTAGGGATGGAAGAGCCCTTTTAATGTATGAGATAAAGCTACGAGTTTTCTAACAAATATTGACCCAAAGTCACAATTTTTTAGGGTTTGATTGCACACGGTTATCATTAGGACACGCTTCAAGGTGTTTCGACTCAAGGGTAGACTAATAACATAGGTTGGACCTGAAAATCAGTGTAAAGTTAGAATTTTTAGGCCGTGTAGGTGTTTAGGGATGGAAGAGGCCTTTGATATATGAGTTAAAAATACGATTTTTTTTTAATAAATAATGAGGCAAGATCTCGATTTTTTAGGGTTTGATTGCATATGATTATCATTAGAATACGCTTTAAGGTGTTTTGACTCAAAGCTGGCTAATAAATGAAAATCAGTATAAAGTTGGAATTTTTAGGCCATGAATGTGTTTGGGGATGGAAGAGGCATTTAATAAATGAGATAAAGCTGCGACTTTTCTAATGAATACTGACGCAAATTCGCAATGTTTTAGGGTTTGATTGCACATGATTATCAATAGAACATGCTTTAAGCTGTTTTGATTCAAGGGTAAGCCGATAATCAAGGTTGGACATTGAAATTAGTATAAAGTTATGATTTTTTTTGTTGATAAAATAGTGAGGCAGAGTCGTGGTTTTTTAGGGTTTGATTGAGCGTGGTTATCATTAGAACATGTTTTAAGGTGTTTTCACTCGAGCAAAAGGATATATAGGTTGGACATGAGAATCAGTATAATGCCGGATTTTTCAGGCCATGGAGGTGTTTGGGGATCGAAGAGACCCTTTAACGTATGAGATAAAGCCACAATTTTTCAAACAAATACTAACGCAAAGTCACGATTTTTAGGGTTTGACTGCATATGGTTATCATTACAACATGCTTTAAGGTGTTTTTGACACAAAGGTAGGCTAATAATATAGGTTGGACGTGAAAATCAGTATAAAGCTAGATTTTTCGGGCCATGAAGGTGTTTAGGCATGGAAGAGGCCTTTAATGTACTAGATAAAGCTACGATTTTTCTAACAATTGCTAAGGCAAAGTCACGATTTTTAAGGGTCTGATTGCACAAGGTTATCATGAGAACATGATTTATAGTGTTTGGACTCAAGTGTAGGCTAATAATCTAGGTCGTACATGAAAATCAGCATAAACCTAGATTTTTTTAGGCCATGAAGGTGTTTAGGGATGGAAGAGGCCTTTAATGTATCAAATAAAACTTCAATTTTTCCAACAAATACAGAATTTTTTAGGCTTTTATTGCACGTGGCTATGATTACAACATGTTTTTAGTTGTTTTGACTCAAGGGTAGGCTAATGGTTGGATAGGAAAATTAGTATAAAGCTAGATTTTTTTAGGGCATGAAGGCCTTTGGGGATGGAAGAGGCTTTTAATGAATGAGATAAAGCTACAATTTTTCTAACAAAACACTAAGGCAAAGTCCTGATTTTTTAGGGTTTGATTGCACATGATTGTCATTAGAACATGTTTTATGGTATTTTGACTCAAATGTTGGCTAATAATCTAGGTTGGACATGAAAATCAGCATAAAGCTAAATTTTTTAGGCTAAGACTGTTTATGGATGGAAGAGGCCTTTTAATGTATGAGATAAAGTTATGATTTTTTTCAACAAAAACTATGGCAAAGTTAGAGCTTTTTAGGGTTTGATTGCGCATGGATATCATTAGAACATGCCTTAAGGTGTTTTGACTCAAGTGTAGGCTAATAATCTAGGTTGGATGTGAAAATTAGTATAAAGTTAGATTTTTGAGGCCATGAGGGTGTTTGTGGATGGAAGAGGCCTATAATGAATGAGATATAGTTACGATTTTTCTACTAAATACTAAGGCAAAGTCATGATTTTTCGTGGTCTGATTTCACATAGTTTTCATCAGAACATGCATTAAAGTGTTTTGGCTCAAGGGTAGGCTAATAAATCTTGGTTAGACATTAAAATCAGTATAAAGTTAGATTTTTGAGGCCATGGAGCCATTTAATGTATAAGATAAAGTTAGGAGTTTTCTAACAAATATTGACCCAAAGTCACAATTTTGTAGGATTTGATACATGGTTATCATTATAACATGCTTTAAGGTGTTTTGACTCAAGCGTAGGCTAATAATCTTGTTTGGACATGAAAATAAGCATAGAGCTAGACTTTTTAGGCTATGAAGGTGTTTAGGGATGGAAGAGACCTTTAATATATGAGATAAAGCTAAGATTTTTTAACAAGTACTAAGGCAATGTCACTGATTTTTAGGGTTTGATTGCATGTGGTTATCATTAGATTATGTTTTAAGGTGTTTTGACTCAAGGGTAGGCTAATAATCTAGGTTGGACATGAAAATAAGTATAAAGCTATATCTTTGAGGCCACAAAGGTGCTTAGGGATTGAAAATAAGTTACGATTTTTCTAACAAATTCTAAGGCAAACTCACGATTTTTAGGATTCAATTGCAAATGGTTTTCATTAGAACATGCTTTAATGTGTTTTGACTCAAGGGTAGGCTAAATGAATGAGATAGATTTTTGAGGTCATGAAAGTGTTTCGGGATGGAAGAAGCCTTTAATGAATGAGATAAAGTTACAATTTCTTTAATAAATACTAAAGTATAGTCACAATTTTTTAGGGTTTGATTGCACATGGTTATCATTCGAACATGCTTTTGTGTTTTTTAACTCAAGGAAAGGCTAATAATCTAGGTTGGACATGAAAATAGGTATAAACCTAGATTTTTTAGGCCATGAAGGTGTTTCGGGATGGAAGAGGCCTTTAATGTATGAGATAGAGCTACAATTTTTCGAACAAATACTAAGGCAAACTCACAATTTTTCGAGTTTGATTGCACATGTTTACCTTTAGAACATGCTTTAAGGTGTTTTTACTAGTAGGCTAATAATCTGCAATGGACATGAAAATCAGTATAAACCTAATTTTTTTAGGGCATCATTGTGTTTAGGGATAGAAAAGGCCTTTAATAAATGAGATAAAAATACTATTTTTCTAACAAATACTAATGCAAGGCCTCGACTTTGTAGTGTTTGATTGCACATGATTATTATTAGAACATGCTTTAAGGTGTTTTGACTCAAGGGTAGGTTAATAATAAATGTTGGACATTAAAATCAGTATAAAGCTAGATTTTTGAGGCCATGAAGGCATTTGGGTATTGAAGAGGCCTTTGATGTACAAGGTAACAAATACTGACGGAAAGTAACGATTTTTTAGGGTTTGATTGCGCATGGTTATCATTAGAACATGCTTTAAAGTGTTTTAACTCAAGGGTAGACTAATAATCTTGGTTGGACATGAAAATCAGTATAAAGCTATTTTTGAGGCTATGAAGGTGTTTAGGGATGGAAGATGCCTTTAATGTATGAGATGAAGCTACGATTTTTATAACAAATAGTAAGGCAAAGTCATGATATTTTTGGGGTTGATAGAAATGATTATCATTAGAACATGCTTTAAGATGTTTTGACTCAAGGGTAGGCTACTAATATATAGGTTGGACATGAAAATCAGTATAAAGCTAGATTTTTAGGGCATGGAATTGTCTAGGGATCGAAGAGGCCTTTAATGAATGAGATATAGCTACGATTGATGAATCAATAAGCACTATTAAAGGATCCATTGCATTTTCTAGTTGGGCCTATCACTGGAGCGAAATCCAAGAAGATCAAAGAAACACTTAATGGGCTGATTCAAGATATTTGAGCTTATTCAAAGATGGGGCACTCCAAGCTTGGCCCAAAGAAAACTGAATGCGTAATAAACTTAATCCAAGTTTTTGATAAAGCTGATCTTGCTTAATTGGGTGGACTTTCCAAACAATCAAGTAGTTGGCCGATTGACTTTCCAGACAAATTTGTTGGCCGATTGACTTTCCAGACAAATTAGTTGGCCGATTAACTGTTCAAACAAATTAGTTGGCTGATTTACTTACCTATTTTGTAGTCTTTTCTTCAACCATGCTTTATAAATAGAATGCAACAAAATGTGAGGTTTTGTTCCTTCTATTGGTTCTTCAGAGAACTTATGAACTTATCAAGGATTCTTCCTTGTGGCGTTCAAATTTCATACATTCGGTTCGTGATTTAATCATAATCATTGGGTTAAGGTTTGTTACTTTATACCTTCGGTTTGTGATTTAATTATAATGATTGGGTCGAGGTTTGTTACTTTATACCTCCGGTTCGCGTTTCATTTATAAACGTTGGGTTGGGGTTTCTATCCAAAATCTGAATTTTAGCTTTCTTGGGCAAGTATTCCAATATTGTTTGTTGGGTTTCAACGCGTGTCGATGAGGTTCACATCATTTGACAAGTATTCCAATATTAGTTGTTGGGTCTCAACGCGTGTCGATTGAGGTTCGCATCAACAATTTTTCTAACAAATACTAAGACAAAGTCACGATTTTAGGGTTTGATTGCAAATGGTTATGATTAGAACATGCTTTAAGGTGTTTTGACTTAAGGGTAGGCTAATAATGTAGGTTGGATATGAAAATCAATATAAAGCAAGATTTTTGAGGCCATGAAGGTTTTCTGGGGATGGAAGGGCCTTTAATGAGTGAGATAATACTACGATTTTTTTTATGAATACTAAGAGAAAGATGTGATTTTTTAAGGTTTGATTGCACGTGATGTTTAGGGATGGAAGAGGCCTTTAGCGTATGAGATAAAGTTACGATTTTTCTAACAAATACTAAGGCAATGTTAAGATTTTTACGGTTTGAATGGAAATGGTTTTATCATTAGAACATGCTTTAAGGTGTTTTGATTCAAGGGTAGGCTAATAATATAGGTTGGATAGGAAAATGAGTACAAAGTTAGATTTTTTAGGCCATGAAGGTGTTTAGGGATGAAAGAGGCCTTTAATATATGAGATAAAAATACGATTTTTCTAACAAATTGAAAGGCAAGGTCTCAATTGTTTAGGGTTTGATTGCACATGATTATCATTAAAACATGCTTTAAGATATTTAGGGATGAAAGAGGCCTTTAATGTATGAGATTTTTCTAACAAATACTAAGGCAAAGTCACGGTTTTTACGGTTTGATAGCAAATGGTTATCGTTAGAACATACTTTAAGGTGTTTTGACTCAAGGGTAGACTAATCAGTATAAAGTTAGAATTTTTAGGCCATGAAGGTGTTTAGGAATGGAAGAGACCTTTAATATATGAGTTAAAAATACGATTTTTTAATAAATACTAAGGCAAGATCTCGATTTTTAGGGTTTGATTGCTTATGTTTATCATTAGAATATTCTTTAAGGTGTTTTGACTCAGAGGTGGCTAATAATATAGGTTGGACATGAAAATCAATATAAAGTAAGAATTTTTAGGCCATGAATGTGTTTAGGGATGGAAGAGGCATTTATTTATAATGAATACTGGTACAAATTCGCAATTTTTTAGGGTTTGATTGAACATGGTTATAAATAGAACATGCTTTAAGGTGTTTTTGATTCAAGGGTAATAAGCCAATAATCAAGGTTGGATATTGAAATCAGTATAAAGCTAGATTTTTTAGGCCATGAGGGTGGAAGAGGCCTTTAATGAATGAGATAAAATTATGATTTTTTTTTTATAAAATTCTAAGCCAAAGTCATGGTTTTTAGGGTTTGATTGAGCATGGTTATCATTAGAACATGCTTTAAGATGTTTTTACTCGAGCAAAGGCTATGAACCCACAAGCTCCGATTGCACACGATGATCTACACATGCCAAGCGGACCCATCACAAGAGCTAGAGCCAAGAAGGTCAAGGAGGCTATGCAAGGACTAATCGAGAATTTGTTTGAGCAAGAGTCAATGAGCGCCATGGACACTAAAGAAAAAGACTTTCTTGAAAAGCCTAAGATGTTAAATTGTCTAAAGGCGTGCGAAGCTGGAGCCTTAAGTTAATAAGGGTTGTTTGGGGAATTTTTATGGATATAATGGGCCAATTGTGTCGATTAAGCATGACATGTGACTCACACATGTTTCATTAAATGACATGACACATGGCATGTGACTTGCACATGTTTCATTAAATGACACATGGCATGTGATTTGCACATGTTTCATTAAATGACATGGCATGCTTAAGGTTATGTGAGATTATTTTATTGGCCAGATTGATGTCATAGCTTATTTCTATTGGTCGAACTGATGTCATAGGTTTCTTTTATTATCTATAAGTTGTCAACTCTCTATTGTATTAAAGGATGATTATTTTTGGCTGAATACAATTCCAGTGAGGTTTATTTCTCTTCAAGTTCTTCATTGAACTTTCACCGAACTTATCAAAGGTGCTACCTTTGTGGCGTTCATCAATTAATTTGATATTCTTGGTTTGTACTTTACGTCAAGCAATAGATCAAGGATCCTATACCATGTCGAATCTTATTTTGGGTTTGAGGTTTTGATAAATCTGATTTGGGGTCTCTGGACGTTTATTCTTGGGGTTCCGTATCAGGTTGGACATGAAAATCAGTATAAAGCTAAATTTTTCAGGCCATGAAGGTGTTTAGGGATTGAAGAGACTTTCACGTATGAGATAAAACCACAAATTTTCAAACAAAGACTAAGGCATGGTTATCATTAGAACATGCTTTAAGGTGTTTTTACTTGAGCAAAGGATATAGGTTGGACATGAGAATTAGTATAAAGTTAGATTTTTCAGGCCATGAAGGTGTAGGATTGAAGAGACTTTTTCACGTATGAGATAAAATCACAATTTTTCAAATAAAGACTAAGGCAAAGTCACAATTTTAGGGTTTGATTGCATATGGTTTTATCATTAGAACATGCTTTAAGGTGTTTTGACACAATGGTAGGCTAATAATATAGGTTTGACGTGAAAATTAGTATAAAGCTAGATTTCTTGGGCTATGAAGGTGTTTAGGCATCGAAGAGGCCTTTAATGTATTAGATAAAGGTACGATTTTTCTAAAAATTACTTAGGCAAAGTCAAGTTTTTTAATGGTCTGATTGCACAAGGTTATCATTAGAACATGATTTATAGTGTTTTGACTCAAGTGTAGGCTAATAATCTAGGTTGTACATGAAAATTAGTATAAATCTAGATTTTTTTAGGCCATGAAGGTGTTTTTAGGGATGGAAGAGGCCTTTAATGTATCAGATAAAACTTCAATTTTCCAACAAATACTAAGGCAAAGTCATAGTTTTTTAGGTTTTTATTGCACGTGGTTATGATTAGAACATGCTTTTAGGTATTTTGACTAAAGAGTAGACTAATGGTTGGATAGGAGTATAAAGCTAGATTTTTTTAGGGGCCTTTGGGGGTTGGAAGAGGCCTTTAATGAATGAGATAAAGTTACAATTTTTCTAACAAAACACTAAGGCAAAGTCACGATTTTTCATGGTCTATTTTCACATGGTTATCATGAGAACATGCTTTAAAGTGTTTTGCCTCAAGGGTAGGCTAATAAATCTTAGTTAGACATTAAAATCAATATAAAGTTAGATTTTTGAGACCATTAAGGTGTTTAGGGATGGAAGAGCCCTTTAATGTATGAGATAAAGCTATGAGTTTTCTAACAAATATTTTGATTGCACATGGTTATCATTAGAACTTGCTTTAAGGTGTTTTGACTCAAGCATAGGCTAATAATCTTGTTTGGACATGGAAATCAGCATAGAGCTAGACTTTTTAGGCCATGAAGGTGTTTAGGGATGGAAGAGACCTTTAATATATGATGAGATAAAGCTATGATTTTTTTAACAAATACTAAGGCAAAGTCACTGATTTGTAGAGTTTGATTGCATGTAGTTATCATTAGATTATGTTTTAAGGTGTTTTGACTCAAGGGTAGGCTAATAATCTAGGTTGGACATGAAAATAAGTATAAAGCTAGATCTTTGAGGCCAAGAAGGTGCTTAGGGATTGAAAATAGGCCTTGAATGTATTAGACAAAGTTACGCTTTTTCTAACAAATACTAAGGCAAACTCACGATTTTTAGGATTCGATTGCAAATGGTTTTCATTAGAACATGCTTTAAGGTGTTTTGACTCAAGGGCCTAATGAATGAGGTAGATTTTTGAGGTCATGAAGGTGTTTCGGGATGGAAGAAGCCTTTAATGAATGAGATAAAGTTACGACTTCTTTAATAAATACTAAAGCAAAGTCACAATTTCTTAGGGTTTGATTGCACATGGTTATTATTCGAACATGCTTTTATGTGTTTTAACTCAAGGGGAGACTAAGTATAAACTTAGATTTTTTAGGCCATGAAGGTGTTTCGGGATGGAAGAGGCCTTTAATGCATCAGATAAAGCTGCAATTTTTCTAACAAATACTAAGGCAAACTCACAATTTTTCGAGTTCGATTGCACATGTTTACCTTTAGAACATGCTTTAAGGTGTTTTTACTAGTAGGCTAATAATCTAGAATGGACATGAAAATCAGTATAAACCTAAATTCTTTAGGGCATCATTGTGTTTAGGGATAGAAAAGGCATTTAATAAATGAGATAAAAATTCGATTTTTCTAACAAATACTAATGCAAGGCCTCGACTTTCTAGAGTTTGATTGCACATGATTATTATTAGAACACGCTTTAAGGTGTTTTGACTCAAGTGTAGGCTAATAATAAAGGTTTGACATGAAAATTAGTATAAAGTTAGATTTTTGAGGTCATGAAGGTGTTTAAGTATGGAAGAGGCCTTTAATGTAACAAATACTGACGGAAAGTAATGATTTTTTAGGGTTTGATTGTACATGGTTATTATTAGAATATGCTTTAAAGTGTCTTAACTCAAGGGTAGACTAATAATCTAGCTTGGACATGAAAATCAGTATAAAACTAGATTTTTGAGGCTATGAAGGTGTTTAGGCATGGAAGATGCCTTTAATGTATGAGATAAAGTTACGATTTATATAACAAATAGTAAGGCAAAGTCATGGTTTTTTAGGGGTTGATTAGAAATGATTATCATTAGAACATGCTTAAAGGTGTTTTGACTCAAGGGTAGGCTAATAATATATAAGTTGGACATGAAAATCAATATAACTACAATTTTTGTAACAAATACTAAGACAAAGTCATGATTTTAGGGTTTGATTACAAATGGTTATGATTATAACATGCTTTAGGGTGTTTTGACTTACGGGTAGGCTAATAATATAGGTTGGATATGAAAATCAGTATAAAGCAAGATTTTTGAGGCCATGAAGGTTTTTTGGGGATGGAAGGGCCTTTAATGAATGAGATAATGCTACGATTTTTTTGATGAATACTAAAGGAAAGACGTGATTTTTTAAGGTTTCATTGCACGTGGTGTTTAGGGATGGAAGAGGCCTTTAACGTATGAGATAAAGTTACGATTTTTAGGGTTTGAATGGAAATGATTTTATCATTAGAACATGCTTTAAGGTGTTTTGACTCAAGGGTAGGCTAATAGGTTGGACAAGAAAATCAGTATAACGTTAGATTTTTTAGGCCATGAAGGTGTTTAGGGATGAAAGAGACCTTTAATATATGAGATTAAAATATGATTTTTCTAACAAATTGTAAGGCAAGGTCTCAATTTTGTAGGCTTTGATTGCACATGATTATCATTAAAACATGCTTTAAAGATGTTTAGGGATGCAAGAGGCCTTCAATGTATGAGATTTTTCTAACAAATACTGAGGTAAAGTCATGGTTTTTACGGTTTGATAGCAAATGATTATCGTTAGAACATGCTTTAAGGTGTTTTGACTCAAAGTTAGACTAATAACATAGGTTTGACATGAAAATCAGTATAAAGTTAGAATTTTTAGGCCATGTAGGTGTTTAGGGATGGAAGAGGCCTTTAATATATGAGTTAAAAATACGATTTTTTTATAAATACTAAGGCAAGATCTCGATTTTTTAGGGTTTGATTGCATATGTTTATCATCAGAATATTCTTTAAGGTGTTTTGACTCAGAGGTGGCTAATAATATAGGTTGGACATGAAAATCAATATAAAGTAAGAATTTTTAGGCCATGAATGTGTTTAGGGATGGAAGAGGCATTTAATAAATGCTCTAAGGTGTTTTGACTTAAGGCTAGGCTAATAATATAGGTTGGATATGAAAATCAATATAAAGCTAGATTTTTAAGGCCATGAAGGTGTTTAGGGAAGGGATCGAAGAGGCCTTTAATGTATGCGATAAAGTTACGATTTTTCTAACAAATGCTACGGCAAAGTCACAATTTTTAGGGTTTGATTGCAAATAGTTATCATTAGAACTTGTTTTAAGGTGTTTTGACTCAAGGCTAGGATAATAATATAGGTTGGACATGAAATTCAGTATAAAGCTAGATTTTTTAGGCCATGAAGGTTTTTTAGGGATGAAATGGGCCTTTACGATTTTTCTAACAAACAACACTAAGGCAAAGACACGATTTTTTAAGGCTTGATTGCAAATGGTTATCATTAGAACATACTTTAAGGTGTTTTGACTCGAAGGCTAATAATCTTAGTTGGACATGAAAATTAGCATAAAGCTGGATTTTTGAAGCCATGAAAGTGTTTAGGGATGGACAAGGCCTAAAATTTATAGGATAAAGTTACGATTTTTCTAACAAATATTGAGGCAAAGTCACAATTTTTAGGGTTTGAATGCAAATGATTATCATTACAACATGCTTTAAGGTGTTTTGACTCAAGGGGAGGCTATAGGTTGGACATGAAAATTAGTATACAGTTATATTTTTTTGGCTATGAAGGTGTTTAGGAATGGAAGAGGCCTTTAATATATATGAGATTAAAATAAAAATTTTCTAACAAATACTAGGGTAAGATCTCGATTTTTTAGGATTTGATTGCACAAGATTATAATTAGAACATAATTTAAGTTGTTTTGACTCAAGGGTAGGTTAATAATCTTAGTTGGACATGAAAATTAGCATAAAACTAGATTTTTGGGGTCATGAAGGTATTTAGGGATGGAAGAGGACTTTAATATATGAGATAAAGCTACGATTTTCTCACAAATAGTAAGACAAAGTGACGATTTTTTAGGCTTTTATTGCAAATGGTCATCATTAGAACATGCTGTAAGGTGTTTTGACTCAAGGAAGGCTAATAATCTAGGTTGGACATGAAAATCAGAATAAAACTAGATTTTTTAGGCCACGAAGTGTTTAGGGATCGAAGAGGCCTATAATGTATGAGATAAAAATACGATTTTTTTGAAAAATCTTAAGGCAAAGCCATGATTTTTTAGGCTTTGATTACACATGTTTATCATTAGAACATGCTTTAAGGTGTTTTGACTAGAGGAAAGGCTAATAATCTAGGTTGGACATGAAAATCTGTAGAAAGCTAGATTTTTGAGATTAAGTCACGATTTTTTAAGGTTTAAACATAAAATATGTAGAAAGCTAGATTTTTGAGATTAAGTCACGATTTTTTAAGGTTTAAACATGGTTATCCTTAGAACATACTTTTAAGGTTTAAATGGTTATCCTAGCCTAGGCATTTGTCTCTCTCAATATATCCCCCCCTTTTTTTTTTACAAAAAAACATATAACTATAAAATGAAGTTGCTAAGCCATTTAAGTATTCCAGACCATAGTCAACCACAATTTTGAACATAGCTTAAATGTTTTCACTCATTGGTGATGAACTACCTTAACAATTATAAGCTAAACATTGTATAGTAAATACCATCTTTAAACAAGATAAAGTGTTGAGGGGCACAAAAGCTCGCTCCATGTCAACTAATGCAACCACCATTTTCTTTGCTTCATTTTAAAACTCATCTAGTCCAACACTGACAATTTCCACGACCTAAGATAAGATTTAAATTGAGCTAGTAATTAATGGTGAAGAAGAAGACAAATATGGTGATGGTGGTGGTGGTGATGACCATGATGCTCACTAGGGCCGGTTTTCTGCTTGGCTGATAAAGGTGATGGGGACAAGATAGGATTGATTGGCACAAAAGAAGGAACTAGGAAAATAATAGAAAATTAAGAGAACCCAAAGAAGGTTATAGGAAATAAATGGGAAAAATAAAGCAAGAGAGAAAACTAAACCAAGATTCAACTTAGGGTTTGATTCTCATATTTCCAATATCTCGATCTGTTCCGAAGAAGTACACAATCGAACACATAATTTGGAAAATAAATACCAAATGCCTAATTAATGAAACCTTTGCAAATCCAAAGAGCTAAAAAATTGTATGATTAAATCCAACTATCTTAATTTTTCCCACACATAACATCGTTGACATTCCCCATCATTCTCCCTTGGAAAAATTCAACCTCGAATTTGAAACAATGAACGCATGGATGAGACACATAAAATTGGAAATGAACAATATTCCCCAACTTTCAAAAATTCAAGGGAACAAAGTCATTGAAGACAAACTTATTGATAAATTCCACGTATGCAATCTCACATGTCTTCAACTTTGAACTCAACAAACTTACCTTCTATGGATGGCTTAATCTCCGCAATTTCCAATAGTTCAAATTTCTTGGTGGATCTTAGGGATTATATGTCATCTCTGTTATCAATACGAGCTCATTAAACATCTCCGTATCTCCCTTCTTCAAGAATAGACTGTGTCTAGCCAACTATGTGTTTGATAGCTATCAAAATAGTTTGGTTGTAACAATGGCCACTTTTATCTACTATCTAAACAAGCTAGTAGTTTTGCTAGTATATACTAATAATGTCCATGATTCCCTCGGGCTATATTGTTGTTCTATATTAATCCATTCCACAAGTACGCAGATATATATTGTTGTTCTATATTAACCCATTCCACAAGAACATAGATATATATTGTTGTTCTATATTAATCCATTCCACAAGTATGCAGATATGTCTTGAGACCTTCAATTCATGCATATCTTACTGAACAGACTTGAATTGGTCCTTGACTGTTTTTTTCTTTGGCTCTCTTTATTTTTTCTTAATTTTTTTAAAAAATTTTCACTCTAGGATAATTAGATTAAATAAAGCAAATCTGTTTTCTAGGGATTAATTCTCATGTTATTGTAAGCAAGATTAAAAAATTTTGAGATCTTTGCATTTTTCACAGCATTTATTAATCCACAATTATGTTTCACTTATTAGGGATTTGCTATTATTTCCCAAATTATGTTTCCTTATTTAAGGAATTGCTATGATTTCCCAAATTATTTTTTTCATATTTAGGATTACGAGAAAGCCTATACAAAGGCATTAGACCTAGCAAAATGGATAAAAATCCGTTAATCCGAACCACATCCGACCCGTTTTAATCGACTTATAATTATCCGTTTGCTAAACGAGTCGAATATGGTTTTTCATTTTCATATGCGCCTCCTTAGTGGATCGGGTCGGGTTTATCCGGAAGATATCCGCCAACCAGCTTATAAAATTAACCCAAGAAAGCCCAACAAGCGACAGCCCAAACCCTTTAACCTAGCCAGCCCAGTAAACCCATTGCCCAAATGCCCACACAGCCCACTACCCACACGCCCCGCTAAGCGCCTCACTACTTCAGCCCTTCCCACTCCCAAGTCCTAATCCAACCCGATAGCCCCTATTTAATTCGAGCCCTAGCTGCCTCTTAGCCTCTACCAGTCAAGCTGCTGCGCTGCCCTCTTCGATTCTTCAACGTGATGAGCTGTGACCTTCTCTGTTCAGACTTCAGAGAGCCAACACGAGTGGAGAGAGTGAGAGACAGAGACCCTAGCTGCCTCTTAGCCTCTTCCAGTCAACCTACTGTGCTACCCTCTTCGATTCTTCAGCGTGACGAGCTGTGAGCATCTCTGTTCAGACTTCAGAGAGCCAACACGAGAGGAGAGACTGAGAGACTGAGACCCTTTGCCTTCGGCCTTCAGTTCTGGCCTTCGTGAGTTCGTCGTGAACCATTCAAGCTTCGAACCAGCAAGAGCTTTTGCTATAGAAACAGATACCCTTCGACCTTCGTAAGTATTCTTCTTCAGTTCTTCTTCTTCAATTCTTCTATAGATATAATAAATCTATCATTCGGTTCTAGCACGACATCAATATGTTCATGCTTCAGATATCTTTTGTTTCAATAAAAGATTTAACATCCTTTTTTGTATTACATGGTGAGTTTGGAATTGCAAAGTTCGTCTTAGACTCTTAGGTTTGGTGCACAATTGATGCAATATATTGTATTTGGTGAGTGTTCTAATGAGTGAACTTTGTGGTTTATTGCGCCTAGTTGCCGAGGAAAGTGAAAAATGAATTTGGATTATAGATTTTTTTTTTCGTAAACTATTTGCTACCCAGGAAAGCAAAATCATCCACTCTAGGCTATTATTGTAGGCCTAGTTCTCTTTGGGCATATTTGTTTGACAAGATTGGACTGGTGTATAGATTGGACAAAAAAAAGATTATTAATAAAATTATATTTGAATTATTATGACAAAAAATAAATTATTCATAAAATTATATTTGAAAATGACGCATTATCTGCCCATCCACCATGAATTATCCAACCCAAAACCGCCTAATCCGCCACTTAAATGAGTTGAATATAGATTGTGATTTTTTCACCCGATAATTTGCCTTATCCGTCACGGATAAACCGACCCGATCCGCTTTGCTAGGTCTAAAAGGCATTATGTGGAACCACGAAGTAGATTGAAAATAATAACTAAGCCCAAAATGAGAAACATACTTTTGAAAATAATATCCCTAATAAATGAAACATAATTGCAAATCCCTAAATGTTGAAGATTACATAGTTAAATCCAATTATCCTAAATCGTGCCAACACTTATGATAAACGCGAAGATCTCCAAACACTTCATCTTGCATAGTTGACATCTTGACAGTCCCCAACAAGCACCCTGTGGTTTGTTCTTAGCAGGAAATTTCCTTTTGGTTTGTTCTATGTGCATAGAGCTTTGATCTATATTGACGATATTCTATTATTTTCTAAGAGTCTTGCAGATCATCATCACCCGCTTGAACATTCCCACCAGCTGGCATCACAGTACAGGATAATGTTGTCAGAAAAGAAAAGTATGATTGGACAGCACGGAATTGATTTTCTGGGAATGAAAATATCCCATGGAACCATCTGCCCAGGTCCTCATCTCGCTGAACAGTTATCACAATTTCCTGATGATAATAGCTGTAGTTTGTATAATAAGATCTTAGGCATTACATGTCAAGTCAAGACAGCAGAAGTAATTTTTTGCAGGCAACATCAATACAATCATATTTATGAAGGTGAAAATTGGAGACCAACTTCTCTAGGCATCCAAGGCTTGTACCCTCTTTCGGACCTACAAAAATCAAGCCCAGAATTAAAACTTTGAGCTAACTGCCCAATACTACAGCCAAAGATTAAAACAACTAAAATTACCCTGTATATAGAAAAAAAAAAAGTATAGAAATAACATACTAAACTTTTAAGACAACTGAAGCAAATATAAACTAAGATCCTACAATGAACTAAATAACCCCCCAATTGGTCCCAAATCAATCCTAGCATTGCTGAATGAGAACTCTTAACTTTTAATCAAGGGCATTGCTTTTTCTTTTGTAAACTCAATGTGATTGCAATAGTCTTGTTGTTTCCATCAGCAGATAGGAATACTGAAATTTTAAAATTCTAATTTTTCCTCTAAGGTTAAAGAGTCTTTGAGCCTAATTAGTTTACAGTTTGTTTCTCTAGTAACAACATCAAATAAAGTCCATATTAGACCAAACTTGAGTGGAGAAAGACCTAACAGGACTTGCCCATGTGGCATTGTCACATAGGCATATAAAAGAAGGGTGCCTAGGCACACTCATCTAGTTGATTGAACAAGAATTTGATGAAATTGAGTATTATAATGTCTAAAATGATATTAGCCACAAAACAAAAAAGTGAGGGTTTCTTTTTATCACTAACCAAAAATATGAAAATAATAACCAGATATAGAACCTTAAAAAAAAAATAGCAGCTTAGCTAGTTATATTCCCACAAGGCCAAAACTGAACAAACTGAAAAGAAAAAAAAAATAAAATTGATTGAGCACATAACCATTTTTTGTCATTAGGTCACACAACAATTAACTATCATACCATCCTTCAATCATGATAAATTTTCCTTCATTTACGTAACAATTTAATGGTACCATTATAAAGTTTTAGTAAATCAAGCACTAGAAATAAATACAAAGCTTGAATCAATTAAAATATGATTATAATAATGAAAACATTTTTTTTGCATTAGTACTCCAAGAACAATACTATTTTATATGAAGGTTGAAACATTTCTTTTAATGAAGTTTTTTGTTCTTTAAAATTTTTAGAAATTTACAGGAAATTCTCTCTCTAGAAGCCTTGGATTTTGATTTATATTAGATTTGGATAAGATGTAATATAAAATTGTATTTAAATATGTCCAAATCGACCCAAATCACAATGTAGGATTTTGTTTTTATTTTTATGTGCAATAATTTTATCCCAAAAAAAAAAAAAAGTTTTGAATATTAAAATTCTACAGAAAAAGGTTGCCACAAAAACAAAATCTGGAAAATCTACCTTTAAATTGTTGCCACAAACCTAGGAATAAACAACAAAGCTTCAGCTAGCAACAAGGACATATTAGAGCCGCTACTTTTTGTAGTAAAAATAAAAAAATAAAAATAAAAATGATATCAAATAGCACCTTACTAGAAGAAACAAGCACCAAACTAATGTCGAAAAAAAAAAGGCAGAACAAGCTGCATGTTCACACACACACACACACACGTGTGCGCCCGATAGATGACTCAGGCATGAGTATTTTTTCCATTCTTACACGGCCACATGAATAGCATAGTTGTAATTGAAGATTCATGCATTACCTAAAATTGAAACCTAGATGTCTTGATAAATGAGAGAGATAAATTTCAATGACAAATTAAGCACAAAAGGCTTACGAATAAGGAGGTTAATGGCAAAGTCAGCTCCAAAGCATCCTCACAAGGATCTCTAGTTTAGAGCAGAGGAGAAAACAAAACTTAAAAAACACATTGAAACCATTTGAAAAAATATGAAGGTAGTTGTCATCAAAACTAAATTTGAAAATATGAAGTCAATCATCTAACAATGGATCATCTAATAAGAATCTATTTTCTCTAAAAAAAGTCATAAGAAATCAAGATAAGGATTTTAAGAATTATGCGAAAAAATTTTATTTGTCCAACTCATAGTTGTTGAATTAAATTACAATATAAGGGTTTTTTTTTTTATCATTTCACTTTTTAATTTATTGATTAATTTATTTGCTAGGCTCACTTTTTAATTTTTGATAAATATAATTCTACTAAAAAAGGAGAGAAAAATACAATAAAGAGGGGAAAAAACAAGGAGAATAAGATGTTTTTCCTTTACAAAATGAAAATAGCTACAAAATCAAAGAAAAACAAACACAAGACATTTAATGAAGCAAATCCAACCAATCCACACTATATGTCTTCCATTGAAACATGATGAAAGAAACCATTTACTCAAACCCAAGATGCGACAAGCAACACCACTCAACTCCAAGGGAAGTTATTAGCCACACCTTTAAAAATTTTGGCAATCCTCCACTATAATAGTACGCAGAACAAAGTTTTCCTATCTTTTACCTAACCAAACCCTAAAAAAATAGGGGCAACAAGCCTTGACTGTGGTTCCTAAGTTCTCCAAAAATACCAAATAACTTCTTTCAAAGAGCCAAGTGAAACAAATGTGGACAAGTCTCCTCACTCCTCAAACAAAGGACATAAATGTCAAGCCTCATTAGGTCGTACACTTGTTACAATTTTTACTGCTAATAACAAATTTGGTCTCAAAGTAAAGGAGTTGGTAGATGAGAAATATCAAAAATATTGTTTCATGGATTAAAGCTCTATGAACAAAGTAGAGCATTCTCAAACATGGTTTTATAGCTTGGCTAGCTATAAAAAACAGATTCAGAAGACAAAACCTTAGTTGTTACATGGGGCAAAAAAAATTCTGATGCTACATGCATAATTTGTGGTACTTGGCCATAAACCAGAGAGTTTTTCTTTCAATACAATGCATTAAATTAAGCATATCAAAAAGCTTGGGCAATTTGATTCTTCAAAGATCTGAAACAAATTGGGATGAAAAAATTTGGGTTATTTTCAGCCATGGGAAATAAAAGTCATGAGGAAAAACGTAAAATGGCATGGCTTGCTGCTATCTACAACTCATGGAAAGCAAGCAATGGATTCTTCTTTGATGATAAAGGAGTCAACCCAGATTTGATAGCCGCTTAAGTTGCAGGTGATATCAAAATATGTTTTGCACAGGAGGAAACCTGGTCTTTTCTCTATTTGCTGCTTTATTTTAGTTGTGGATGTTTTTTCACATATTGCTTGTGCTTGTTTTGTCTATTGTTTGACATTGTGCACATGTTGTGTAAGGCAATGCCATTCTCTAACAATGATTAATATTAATTCTTCCTCACAAAAATATGGTGGATGAGAGCTATTTAAATTGGAGGGCTAATGGAGAACTAAAATCACAAAGGCATTTGAATATTTGCTTCCATGCCTCTCCTCCCACTCACACATCATTGGACCTAGAGTTTCCAACATTTGTGTAGTTTGTACAAGCCGTCAGGAATTTACGTCGATAAAGCAGATGTGCATTATTTATGATTGACATTTTACATTAGATTTTTCCTACGCTATTTTGGAAGGATGTTATCATGGGTTATAATTTTCTATATCTTTTTATTTTCGGGTGAAAATGATGTTAGGTATGATATTTTGTATTTGTTTGTGTTTTGGCTGAGCCACTTTGTTACAAAATTTTTGCTCAGGGGGAAGAGCTTTTAACATAATTTCTTTATAGGGGTAAAGTCTAATTTAGTGTTACTCTCTCAAAATTTTACTAAAAATTAAAGGAACTACTCATTGTCGTCCTATTGGTCTCAATTTTCCATAGCAAATTGCACGAGGCATGAAGATCGCCAAAGAAAAGGCATTCTTTATTCTTTGAACTCGGGAGGAACTTTGGAAAATCAAACCAATTTGATTCTTGTGTATAGGTATACAAAATCAACAATTCCATTTGCAGGTCAAACCAAACATGCAGCATAAGTCTAGCATACCATTTCTAATTCCAATGTATTCCTATTCCTATTCTGTCCATGGACCAAATGCTGCCTTACAAAATATTTGAAAGCCTGAAACTTATTTACCACTGTCCTCTAATAACACCAAAGTTAGAATGGAGTTAAATTTATAAAAATGTCAAAGACTTTTTCGAACCATGAATAGTAAGCCTCTTCAGAATTAGAAATCCCACAAATTAATTTAATGTTTAAGTGTTAAGCCTATGATCGCCATGCATGACGTAGCTTAGGCTTAATTCATCTCTAAGATAACTGGCCATGAATGATGTAGTACAGGACCAGAAAAATACTAATATATTAGTTAACAGTCATACATCAGATTTTAGATAAATGGGATGGAATCATAGAAAGCTAGTTAGGAATAACAGGAATAGAGGGCTAGACAACTTCATGCTCATGGCATCAGGAAAAATAAGAAAGAGGAGAAATAAAAACCTTAATAAAATTATTAAAAAATAGGCTGACCTGGCTGAGCACCAAGTTCAATGACATGTAGCTTTGACGTAATTTGTCCAACATTGATGCTCTTTGTGGCAAAAGAAATAAGGGTAGAAGGATTCTCATTTCCTGCAACCTGTGCAAGAAATACGAAAAAATCACAAACTTTTGTAGCAAAAGTAAGACCATAGACAATGGTGAAAGGGGGAACTTTCACTTTTAGTGAGGCAAACAATGCAGCATGAGCTTCCAGAGCTCGACTCTGCTGTTGATCCATTGAGAAAAAGGAGAAAGGAAATTAGTAATACAAATAAAATAAGATACTTCTAGACCATTGTATGGGCACATGCCATTGGTTTTAGTACTATCATGGAATCCATGATTTTTTTATTCGAAGTCCTTCATCATGAATTCAAAAACATATTAGCTAACTCCACCTAAAAACCATCTATGACAAATCCCATCTGCTTGTGAAAGAAAATGCAATCGAGCAATACTCTAAATTACTAAATGGTGGCAATCCTTCATCCTTGAACATAAAAAATCAGCACGGAGGGAAAGGCAATGTACTTAGGTGTGAACAGATTATCAAGCAGGTTTCAGTTTAGACCAGACTAGATCTCAGGGCATATATTGAAAGCAAATATATGTTCATAGCACAATGCCAACTAATGGCTATATTTCACTTGTTTTTGGGTAGAAATGTGTTCATGAGTTTGTGAAAGCAACACCAGGCATTGCAAACACATCGTGCGTGTCCTAACCTGTAACTTACATCATGCATGCAAAGCATAAAAAACTGTCTTGACTATATAATAACAACAAAGCAGGGAACATACTAATGAAAACCACATACCTCAGCCGAATCCGGAGCAATCCCAATCAAAACCAACCACTTTTTAGAAGGATCACAACAATAATTAATTATCTTATTGTTTACCAAATTAGCTGTTCTCTCAAACATCTTTATAGTTTTAGAGTCACCTACATGGGAGAAGGAGTTGGACCCACTTTACAGAAAAAGGTGAAACATAACCTTATGTAGCAGTTAGACCCACTTTCGTCTTATGCCATGTGTATGTGTATTACTTTCCACTTTCCATATTTGACATAATATAACCCCCTTAATTTTTCTACCTAGTATCACCTAAGTTATACGAACACAAAATTTTACAGTGTCTACAAACTCCAACATTAGTAGTAATTATATAATTGCGTGTAAAAAATATTGACTAATATAATTGTCTCTAAATAGTAAAGTAATCATCTCTAAAGACATTTGGTAAGTTGTATGAATTTATTTAAACAAGCATGATAATTCATTTGACGCAATTTTAGTTCCCACGGGTCATTTTACTTACGAGTGTGGTGACAGTAGTTGGTTTGTGACAAGAATAAGCATATTCCAAGTTTTGGGCGTCTTGAACCCCATTTTTGAGTTGTTTTTTGTTGGTCATACAGTTCAAACTTGAGAACCATTGACTCATTTGACCTATGTTTAGTTCCTACAGGTCATTTTGCTTACGATTGCAGTGGCAGTAGTTGGTTATTTACAAGAACAAGCATGATCCACGTTTTGGGCACGTTGAACCCCATTTTTAACTTGTTTTTTTACATAATATGGCTCAAACTTGGCAATCGTTGGCTCGTTTAACTAGGCTTAGTTCCCACGGGTCATTTTACTTTGTGTGTAGTGGCGTTAATTGATTTGTGAAAAAGATATGCATTTTTCATGTTTTGGGCACTTCGAACCCCATTTTTGACTTTTTTGGTAGTCGGTTTGTGACAAAAAATGCATATTTCACGTTTTAAGTCTTGCAGTTAAAATCTGGGAACCGTTGGCTCATTTGATGAAGGACAAGTTCCCATGAGTTATTTTACTTATAAGCACAGTGGCAGTAGCAGGTTTGTGACGAGAACAAGCATAATCCACGTTTTTGGCACCTTGAGACCCATTTTTGACTTGTTTTGTAGATCATACTATTCAAGCTTGGGAACCATCAGCTCATTTGACACATGTTAAATTCCCACATTCCATTTTACGCACGAGAATGGTGGTTGTAGTTGGTTTCTAACAAAAACAAGCATATTTTAACATTTTGAGCAGCTTGATCCCCATTTTTGACTTGTTTTGTAGGTCATATGGTTCAAACTTGGGAATTATTTCCTTGTTCGCCGCAAGTTTAGTTCCCACAAGCCATTTTACTTTCGAGTGCAGTGGTAGTAGTTGGTTTGTGACAAGAACAAGCATATTCAATTTTTCGGCACCTTGAACCCCATTTTTGAATTGTTTTATAGGTCATATGGCTCAAACTTCGGAACAGCTGGCTTGTTTGATGCAGAGTTAGTCCCCATGGGTCATTTTACTTGTGCGTGTATAGTGGCAGTAGTTGGCTTGTGAGAAAAATATGCATATTTCACATTTTGGGCAACTGGAACCGTTGGCTCATTTGATGCAGGTTTAGTTCCTATGGGTCATTTGCCTTGCGAGTATGGTGGTGGTGGTGGTTGGTTTCTGACAAAAATATGCATATTTCACATTTTGGGCACCAGGAATAGTGGAACCTCATTTTTGACTTGCTTTTTGGTCCTACGGGCCAAACTTGGGAACTGTTGGCTCTTTTGATGCAGGACTAGTTCCCCATAGGTCCTTACTTACGAACACGGTGGCGGTAGTTGGGTTGTGACAAAAACATGCATATTCCAAGTTTGCAGCCCATTTTGACTTGTTTTGTAGGTCACAAGATACAAACAATGCAACCATTGGCTCGTTTGACACGGGTTTAGTTCCACGGGTCATTTTACTAACGAGCATGGTTGTAGTAGTTGAGTTGTGTCAAAAACATGCATATTCCATGTTCTGGGCACCTTGAACCCAAATTTTGATTTGTTTTGTAGGTCATGCAGATCAAACTTGGGAGTAATCGGCTTATTTGGTGAAGGTTTTGTTCCCACAAATCATTTTACATACAAGTGCAGTGGAGGCAATTGGTTTGTTACAAGAACAAACAGATTCCACATTATAGGTACCTAGAACCCCATTTTTTACTTATTTTGTAGGTCATATGGTTCAAACATGGGAACCGTTGGCTCGTTTCACGCAGTTTTTGTGCCCTAGGGTCATCTTACTTATGAGTATGGTAGCGGTAGTTGGTTTGTGACAAATATATGCACCTTTCACATTTTGAGCACCTGGAACCCCATTTTTGGCTTGGTTTAAAGTCCTACGATTCAAACTTGGGAACTGTTCCTATAGGTCATTTTACTTGCAAGCATAGTGACGATAGTTCTTTTGTGAATAAAACATGCATATTCTATGTTTTGGGCACCTTGATCCTAATTTTAATTTGTTTTGTAGGTCATACAGTACAGACATAAGAACTGCTGCCTTGTTTGACACAGGTTCAGCTCCCACCGGTCATTTTACTAAGTGGCGTTGGTTGGTTTCTGAAAAAAAAAAAAAAACATGCATGTTTTAGACACCTTGAGCCCCGATTTTGACTTGTTTTGTAAGTAATATAGTACAAACATGGAAACCATTGGCTTGTTTGACGTAAGACTGGGTTCCCACTGGTCATTTTACTTACGAGCAAGGTGGCGACATTTGGTTTATGAAAAAATCATTTATGTTTCATGTTGTGGGCATGTTAAACCCTATTTTTGATTTGTTTTGTAGGTCATACGGTACAAACATAGGAACCGCTAGCTCAATTGTGTAGGTTTAATTCCCATGAGTCATTTTACTTACAAGCACGGGAGCGATAGTTGACTTGTGATAGAAACATTCATATTCCTTGTTTTGGGTACCTTGAACCCAATTGTTGACTTGTTTTGCTAGACAAATGGTACAAACATGGGAATGGCGGTGGTAGTTGGTTTGCGACAAAAACGCATATTTCAGGTTTTAGGAACCTAGAACCTCATTTTTGACTTGTTTTGTGGGTCCTACGGTTAAAACATGAGAACAAACGACTTATTTGACACATGTTACTTCCCAGGGGTCATTTTACTTAAAATTTCGGTGGTTGTAGTTGGTTTGTGGCAAGAACAAGCACATTCCACGTTTTGGGCACTTTGAACCCCACTTTTTACTTTTTTTGTAGGTCTCCGTGTTCAAACTTGCGAACCATTGGCTCGGTTGATGCAGGTTTAGCTCCCACTGGTCATTTGACATATGAGCGTGGTGGCGGTAGTTCGCTTGTCACGAGAACAAGCATATTCCACATTCTGGGCTTGATGAACCCAATTCTTGACTCGTTTTGTACGTCATAATGGTCAAACTCAGGAACCGTAGGCTCATTCGATACAGTTTTAGTTCCCACAGGTAAGTTTACTTACGATTGTGGTGGCTGCATTTGGTTTGTGATAAGAACAAGCATATTCCACATTTTGGGGTTTGATTACACATGCTTACGATTAGAACATGCTTTGAGGTGTTTTGACTAGAGGAAAGACTAATAATCTAGGTTGGACATGAAAATCTATAGAAAACTAGATTTTTGAGATAAAGTTAAGATTTTTCTGACAAATACTAAGGCAGAGTCACGATTTTTTAAGGTTTAAACATAGGCATCCTTAGAACATACATTAAGGTTTAAACATGGTTATCCTAGCCTAGGCATTTCTCTCTCTCAATATATCTTCTTTTTTATCAACAAAAACATACAACTATAAAATGAAGTTGCTAAGCCATTTCACTATTCCAGACCATAGTACGTACCGCAATTTCTTGAGAGCTAATAGTCAACCACAATTTTGAACATAGCTAAAATGTTTTCACTCATTGGCGATGAACTGCCTTAACAATTATAAGCTAGACATTGTACAGTGAATACCTTCTTCAAACAAGGCGTATAAAGTGTTGAGGGGCACAAAAGCTTGCTCCATGTCAACTAGTGCGACCACCATTTTCTTGACTTCATTTTGAAACTCATCCAGTCCAGCACTGGCAATTTCCATGACCTAAGATAAGATTTAAATTGAACTAGTAATTTATATGGTGTTGGTCATGGAGATGGTGGTGGTGGTGACAACCATGATACCGCAAATTAGTGTTCGTGCAATAAGAATTCTAACTTGTAGGTACATCATACCTCTCTCTTGAAAGGAAGATATCTTCCCATACTTGGCGTAGCATTTGCAGCAGTGGAAACTATATCAATCAAGACACATGATCAACCTAATTTCAACAGTTAGGCAAGAACTCCATGAATAGTACAAGGTAACCAAAAATGAAGTTAAAAAAATCCCTCTACAACAATATATAATCTAGCTTTCATTCATTTACAAAAATCTCCATACCCTGTTAAGTATGGCTTACCCAGCTTCAATTGCTTCTTCAAGGAACGAGTGTTCAGCTCCTCTTCCCTCCGTTGTCTCTCCATCCCAAGTATGAATAGAAATTTCTAAATTACAAAAAGAGGTCAAGTAAATAAGCTTGTGTATCCAGTAAGGAAATAGAACACCAGTACAATCAATTTAAAAGCACAAAGTGTGAAAACGGTGGTATTGATATGCAGCATGATGAAATAAGTAGCAAAGGGTAGTGAGGTGCAAAGGGTATCTAGAACCTAGGTATGAGGCAAAGGTCCACGCCTCACAAACGTTAGGCGCATATTTATTAAAATTGTATGTAAAATACCTTGACAAGAACAAGTATAAACCACATTTTGGGAAACTTGAACCCCATTTTTTACTTGTTTTATGCATCTTATGGCTCAAACGTGGTAACCATTGGCTCGTTCGATAAAGGTTTGGTTCCCACGGGCCGTTTTACTTATAAGTATAGTGACATTAGTTGGTTTGTAATAAAAACATGCATATTTCAGATTTTTGGCACCTGGAGCCCAATTTTTTACTTGTTTTGTAGGTCATACGATTCAAACTTGGGAATCGTTGGCTTGTTCGATGAAGGACTGCCACAGGTCATTTTAATTATGAGCAAGGTGGCGATAGTTGGTTTATGGCAAGAAACATGCATATTCCATGTTTGGGGCACCTTAAACCCCATTTTTGACTTGTTTTGTAGGTCATGCGGTACAAACAAGAGAACCATTGGCTCAATAGATGTAGTTTTAATTTTCATAGGTCATTTTACTAAGAAGCACGGCGACGGTAGTTGATTTGTGACAGAAATATGCATATTCATTGTTTTAAGCACCTTGAACCCCGATTTTGACTTCTTTTGTATGTCATATGGTACAAACGTGGGAACCGTTGGCTCATTTGACGCAGGTTTTGTTCTCCCTGACCGTTTTACTTACAAGTATGATGGTTGTATATGCTAGTCGGTTTGTGAAAATAAAAAGCATATTCCACGTTTTAAGCACCTTAAACCTTGTTTTTGACTCGTTTTGTTGATCATATGGTACACACATGGGAACCGTTGGCTCGTTTGACGGAGGTTTACTTCCCAAGGGTCATTTTACTTAATAATGTGGTGGGGGTAGTTGGTTTGTGGCAAACTTATGCACACTTCATCTCTTTGGCACTAGGAACCCCATTTTTGACCCATTTTTAGGTCCTACGGCTCAAACTTGGGAACCGTTGGCTAACTTGATGCAGGACTAGTTCCCATGGGTCATTTTACATATGAGTACGGTGGCAATAGTTGATTTGTGATAAGAACAAGCATATTCCACGTTTTGGGCACCTTGAATTCCATTTCTGACTTGTTTTGTAGGTCCTTCGATTCAAACTTGGGAATCGTCGGCTCGTTTGATTCAAGACTAGTTCTCACGGGTCATTTTACTTACGAGCGTAGTGGCGGCAGTTGGTTTGTGAAGAGAACAAGCATATTGCACGTTTTGGGCACCTTAAACCCCATTTTTGCCTGGTTTTGTAGGTCATATGGTGTAGGCATGGGAACCATTGGCCCGTTTGACGCAGGTTTAGTTTTCTCGAGACATTTTACTTTGGAGTATGGTGGTGGTAGTTGGTTTGAAACAAAAACATGCATATTTCACGTTTTGGGTACTTAGAACCCCATTTTTGACTTGTGTTGTAGGTATTACGGCTCAAACACGGGAACCGTTGGCTTGTTTGATGCAGGTTTAGTTCCCATGGGTCATTTTACTTATGACTATGTTGGCGGTAGTTAGTTTGTGACAAGAACAAGCATATAATAAGTTTTGGACACCTTGAACCCCGATTTTGACTTGTTTTGTAGGTCGTACTGATCAAACTTTGGAACCGTAAGATCATTTGATGTAGGATTAGTTCCCACTGGTCTTTTACTCATGTGTATGGTGGTGGTAGTTCGTTTGTTGCAAAAACATGCATATTCCATGTTTTGGGCACCTGAAACCCCTATTTTGACCTATTTTGTAGGTAATACGGTACAAACACTGGAATCATTAGCTTGTTTGACTTAGGGTTTACTTCCCATGGGTCATTTTATATACGAATTCGTGGTGGTAGTCGGTTTGTGACAAAACATGCATAATTCACGTTTTGGGAACTTGGAACCCCATTTTTGACTTGTTTTTTCAGTCTTGCAGTTCAAACCTCGGAATCGTTCGCGCGTTTGACGAAGGACTAATTCCCATGACTCATTTTACCTATGAGCACGGTGACGGTAATAGGTTTTTTTATGAGAACAAGCATAATCCACGTTTTTGGCACCTTGAGACCCATTTTTTACTTGTTTTGTAGGTGATGCGATTCAAGTTGGGAACCGTCAGCTCATTTGACACAGGTTCAATTACGAGAATGGTGGCTGTAGTTGGTTTCTGACAAAAACAAGCATATTTACATTTCAGGCAGCTTGATCCCCATTTTTGACTTGTTTTGTAGGTCATATGGTTCAAACTTGGGAACCGTTGCCTCGTTTGCCGCAATTTCAGTTCCCACAGGTCATTTTACTTGCAAATATGGTGGCAGTAGTTGGTTTGTGACATCAATATGCATATTTCACGTTATTGGCACCTTGAATCCCATTTTTGACCTTTTATGTAGGTCATAAAATTCAAACTTGGGACCCGTTCGCTCTTTTGATGCAACACTAGTTCCCATGGGCCATTTTACTTACGAGTGCAGTGGCAGCAGTTGGTTTGTGACAAGATCAAGTATATTCAACTTTTCGGCACCTTGAACCCCATTTTTGAATTGTTTTATAGGTCATATGGCTCAAACTTTGAAACAGTTGACTTGTTTGATGTAGAGTTAGTCCCCATGGGTCATTCTACTTGTGCGCGCATAGTGGCGGTAGTTGGCTTGTGAGAAAAATATGCATATTTCACATTTTGGGCAACTGGAACCGTTGGCTCATTTGATGCAGGTTTAGTTCCTATGGGTCATTTGCCTTGCGAGTATGGTGGTGGTGGTGGTTGGTTTCTGACAAAAATATGCATATTTCACATTTTGGGCACCAGGAATAGTGGAACCCCATTTTTGACTTGCTTTTTGGTCCTACGGGCCAAACTTGGGAACTGTTGGCTCTTTTGATGCAGGACTAGTTCCCATAGGTCCTTACTTACGAACACGGTGGCGGTAGTTTGGTTGTGACAAAAACATGCATATTCCAAGTTTGCAGCCCATTTTGACTTGTTTTGTAGGTCACAAGATACAAACATCGCAACCATTGGCTCGTTTGACACGGGTTTAGTTCCACGGGTCATTTTACTAACGAGCACGGTTGTAGTAGTTGAGTTGTGTCAAAAACATGCATATTCCATGTATTGGGCACCTTGAACCCAAATTTTGATTTGTTTTATAGGTCATGCGGTTCAAACGTGGGAGTAATCGGCTCATTTGGTGAAGGTTTTGTTCCCACAAATCATTTTACATACAAGTGCGGTGGAGGCTATTGGTTTGTTACAAGAACTAACAGACTCCACATTATAGGTACCTAGAACCCCATTTTTGACTTATTTTGTAGGTCATATGGTTCATACATGGGAACTGTTGGCTCGTTTCACGCAGTTTTAGTGCCCTAGGGTCATCTTACTTACGAGCACGGTGGCGGTAGTTGGTTTGTGACAAAAATATGAAGCGTTCACATTTTGAGCCCTTGGAACCCCATTTTTGGCTTGGTTTAAAGTCCTACGATTATAACTTGGGAACTATTCTTGCGTGTCATTTTACTTACAAGCACGAAGACGATAGTTCTTTTGTGAATAAAACATGCAAATTCTATGTTTTGGGCACCTTGATCCCAATTTTAATTTGTTTTGTAGGTCATACAGTACAGACATAAGAACTGTTGGCTTGTTTGACACAGGTTCAGCTCCCACGGGTCATTTTACTAAATGGCGTTGGTTGGTTTCTAAAGAAAAAACATGCATATTCCATGTTTTAGACACCTTGAACCCCGATTTTGACTTGTTTTGTAGGTAGTATAGTACAAACGTGGGAACCATTGGCTCATTTGATGTAAGACTGAGTCCCCACTGGTCATTGTACTTACGAGCAAGGTGGCGACATTTGGTTTATGAAAAAATCAATTATGTTTCATGTTGTTGGCATGTTAAACCCGATTTTTGACTTGTTTTGTAGGTCATACGGTACAAACATAGGAACCGTTGGCTCAATTGTGCAGCTTTAATTCCCATGGGTCATTTTACTTAAAAGCAAAGGGGCGGTAGTTGACTTGTGACAAAAACATTCATATTCCTTGTTTTGTGTATCGTAGACAAATGGTACAAACATGGGAATGGCTGCGGTAGTTGGTTTGCGACAAAAACATGCATATTTTAAGTTTTAGGAACCTAGAACCCCATCTTTGACTTGGTTTGTGGGTCCTCCGGTTAAAACTTGGGAACAAACGACTTATTTGACACATGTTAGTTCCTAGGGGTCATTTTACTTAAAATTGCGGTGGCTGTAGTTGGTTTGTGGCAAGAACAAGCACATTCCACATTTTGCGCACTTTGAACCCCACTTTTGACTTGTTTTGTAGGTCTCCGTGTTCAAACTTGCGAACGTTTGATGCACGTTTAGCTCCCACTGGTCATTTTACATATGAGCATCGTGGCGGTAGTTCGCTTGTCACGAGAACAAGCATATTCCACATTTTGGGCTTGATGAACCCAATTCTTGACTCATTTTGTACGTCATAATGGTCAAACTCGGGAACCGTAGGCTCATTCGATACAGGTTTAGTTCCCACAGGTAAGTTTACTTACGATTGTTGATAAGAATCGACAAGCACCATTAAAGGATCCATTGCAAGTTCCAGATGGGCCAATCACAAGGTCAAGAGCTAAGAAGATCAAGGAAGCAATGTAAGGATTGGTGCAATCCATTACAACGGGGGACGACATAGCCTAGTGTTTAGTGTAGACTTTTTATTTCAATAAGTATAGGCATATGGACCTATTTTATGTTTATTAGTTATAGGTGTTTAGGGTTTTGTTATTTGAATTTGAATTTGAATTTGAATTTAAATTTGAATTTGATTTTTGATTTTGAATTTGAATTTAAATTTAATTGGAGGGGTTTATAAATAGACTTGTAGCCATATTCTACAAAAGAAGGACATTGAATAAAAATGTAAGGTTTTGTTTCTTCTATTGGTTCTTCAAAGAACTTTTCGAACTTATCGGGATTTCCCGTGGCGCTCACCAACGACTTATCAAACGGCTTTCCACCACCATTTGTGGCGTCTTCCTTATACCAAGGTTCGTGTTTCGCACTAAACAACGGGTTGAGGTCGTATATACCAAAATTCTTGTTTGTTGTAAACAACGGGTCGAGGTTTACCATTCATATCTATCCAAAAATCTGATTTTAAGCTTTCTTGGGCAAGCATTCCAACATTGTTTGCTGGGTCTCAATGTGTGTCGATTGAGGTTCGCATTAGATTGTGGTGGCTGCATTTGGTTTGTGATAAGAACAAGCATATTCCACATTTTGGGGTTTGATTACACATGCTTATCATTAGAACATGCATTAAGGTGTTTTCACTAGAGGAAAGGCTAATAATCTAGGTTGGACATGAAAATCTGTAGAAAACTAGATTTTTGAGACAAAGTTAGGATTTTTCTAACAAATACTAAGGCAAAGTCACGATTTTTTAACGTTTAAACATAGCCATCCTTAGAACATACATTAAGGTTTAAACATGGCTGTCCTAGCCTAGGCATTCCCTCTCTCAATATATCTTCTTTTTTATCAAAAAAACATACAACTATAAAATGAAGTTGCTAAGCCATTTCACTATTCTAGACCATAGTACCTACTGCAATTTCTTGACAGCTGTCAACCACAATTTTGAACATAGCCAAAATGTTTTCACTCATTGGAACTGCCTTAACAATAGCTAAACATTGTACAGTGAATACCTTCTTCAAACAAGGTGTATAAAGTGTTGAGGGGCACAAAAGCTCGCCCCATGTCAACTAGTGCGACCACCATTTTCTCAACTTCATTCTAAAACTTATCCAGTCCAGCACTAGCAATTTCCACGACCTAAGATAAGATTTAAATTGAACTAGTAGTTAATATGGTGATGGTCACGAAGATGGTGTTGGTCGTGAGGACCATGATACTGCAAAATAGTGTTCGTGCAATAAGAATTCTAACTTGTAGGTACATCATACCTCCCTCTTGAAAGGAAGATATCTTCTTATACTTAGCGTAGCATTTGCAGTAGTGGAAACTATATCAACCAAGACGTGATCAACCTAATTTTACCAGTAAGGCAAGAACTCCATGAATAGTAGGACAAGGTTACCAAAAATGAAGTTAAAAGAATCCCTCTACAACAATATATAATCCAGCTTTCATTCATTTACAAAAATCTCCATACCCTATTAAGTATGGCTTACCCAGCTTCAGTTCCTTTTTCGAGGAACAAGTGTTCAGCTCCTCTTCCCAAGTATGAATTTATATTTCTAAATTAAAAAAAGAAGTAAAGTAAATAAGCTTGTGTATCCAGTAAGGAAATACAACATCGGTACAATCAATTTAAAAGCACAAAGGGTGTAAACAGTGGTATTGATATGCACAACATGATGAATTAAGCAGGACATGGTCCACCCAGGAGTGGCGCGCCCACACAGATGGAGAGGAAGAGATCAACTCAGCAAATAAAATTCAATTACAAAATAGACCTTCAAGCTCAACCATAGTAGCCAATGGCGCAAAGGGTAGTGAGGTGCAAAGGGTATCTAGAACCTAGGTATGAGGCAAAGGTCCATGCCTCACAAACGTTAGGCGCATATTTATTAAAATTGTATGTAAAATACCCTAACAAGAACAAGCATAAACCACATTTTGGGAACCTTGAACCCCATTTTTTACTTGTTTTCTGCATCTTATGGCTCAAACGTGGTAACCATTGGCTCGTTTGATGAAGGTTTGGTTCCCACGGGCCGTTTTACTTATAAGTACAGTGGCATTAGTTGGTTTGTGACAAAAACATGCATATTTCGCATTTTGGGCACCTGGAGCCCAAATTTTTTACTTGTTTCGTAGGTCATACGATTCAAACATGGGAATCATTGGCTTGCTCGATGAAGGACTAGTTCCCATAGGTCATTTTAATTATGAGCAAGGTGGTGATAGTCGGTTTATGGCAAAAAACATGCATATTCCATGTTTGGGGCACCTTAAACCCCATTTTTGACTTGTTTTGTAGGTCATGCGGTACAAACAAGAGAACCATTGGCTCAATAGATGTAGTTTTAATTTTCATAGGTCATTTTACTAAGAAGCACGGCGACGGTAGCTGATTTGTGATAGAAATATGCATATTCATTGTTTTAAGCACCTTGAACCCCGATTTTGACTTCTTTTGTATGTCATATGGTACAAACGTGGGAACCGTTGGCTCATTTGACGCAGGTTTTGTTCTCACTAGTCGTTTTACTTACAAGTATGATGGTTGTATATGGTAGTCGGTTTGTGAAAATAAAAAGCATATTCCATGTTTTAGGCACCTTAAACCCTGTTTTTGACTCGTTTTGTTGATCATATGGTACAAACATGGGAACCGTTGGCTCGTTTGACGGAGGTTTAGTTCCCAAGGGTCATTTTACTTAATAATGTGGTGGTGGTAGTTGGTTTGTGGCAAACTTATGCATACTTCATCTCTTTGGCACTAGGAACCCCATTTTTTACTCAATTTTAGGTCCTACGGTTCAAACTTGGGAACCGTTGGCTCACTTGTTGCAGGACTAGTTCCCATGGGTCATTTTACTTATGAGTACGGTGGCAATAGTTGATTTGTGATAAGAACAAGCATATTCCACGTTTTGGGCACCTTGAACCCCATTTCTGACTTGTTTTGTAGGTCCTTCGATTCAAACTTGGGAATCGTCGGCTCGTTTGATTCAAGACTAGTTCACACGGGTCATTTTACTTACGAGCGTAGTGGCGGCAGTTGGTTTGTGAAGAGAACAAGCATATTGCACGTTTTGGGCACCTTAAACCTCATTTTTGCCTGGTTTTGTAGGTCATATGGTACAGGCATGGGAACCATTAGCCCATTTGATGCAGGTTTAGTTTTCTCGAGACATTTTACTTTGGAGTATGGTGGTGGTAGTTGGGTTGTAACAAAAACATGCATATTTCACGTTTTGGGTACTTGGAACCCCATTTTTGACTTGTGTTGTAGGTATTACGGCTCAAACACGGGAACCGTTGGCTTGTTTGATGCAGGTTTAGTTCCCATGGGTCATTTTACTTATGACTATGTTGACGGTAGTTAGTTTGTGACAAGAACAAGCATATTCTAAGTTTTGGGCACCTTGAACCCCGATTTTGACTTGTTTTGTAGGTCGTATTGATCAAACTTGGGAACCGTAAGATCATTTGATGTAGGACTAGTTCCCACTGGTCGTTTACTTATGCCTATGGTGGCAGTAGTTCGTTTGTTGCAAAAACATGCATATTCCATGTTTTGGGCACCTTAAACCCCTATTTTGACCAATTTTGTAGGTAACACGGTACAAACACTTGAATCATTGGCTTGTTTGACCTAGGGTTTACTTCCCATTGGTCATTTTATATACGAATTCTTGGTGGTAGTCGGTTTAGGACAAAACATGCATTATTCACGTTTTGGGAACTTGAAACCCCATTTTTGACTTGTTTTTTCGGTCTTGCAGTTCAAACCTCGAAACCGTTGGCGCGTTTGACGAAGGACTAATTCCCATGACTCATTTTACTTATGAGCACGGTGACGGTAATAGGCTTTTTTATGAGAACAAGCATAATCCACGTTTTTGGCACCTTGAGACCCATTTTTTACTTTTTTTGTAGGTGATACGATTCAAATTGGGAACCGTCAGCTCATTTGACACAGGTTCAATACCCATATGGCATTTTAATTGCGAGAATAGTGGTTGTTGGTTTCTGACAAAAACAAGCATATTTACATTTTAGGCAGCTTGATCCCCATTTTTGACTTGTTTTGTAGGTCATATGGTTCAAACTTGGGAACCGTTGCCTCGTTTGCCGCAATTTTAGTTCCCACGGGTCATTTTATATGCAAATATGATGGCAAATAGTTGGTTTGTGACATCAATACGCATATTTCACATTATTGGCACCTTGAATCCCATTTTTGACTTGTTTTGTAGGTCATACGATTCAAACTTGGGAACTGTTGGCTCTTTTGATGCGATACTAGCTCCCACGGGCGATTTTACTTACAAGCATATTCAACTTTTCGGCACCTTGAACCCTGTTTTTAATATGTTTTACAGGTCATATGGCTCAAACTTCAGAACAGTTGGCTTGTTTGATGCAAAGTTAGTCCCCATGAGCACCTTGATCACAATTTTAATTTGTTTTGTAGGTCATACAGTACAGACATAAGACCTGTTGGCTTGTTTGACACAAGTTTAGCTCCCACCGGTCATTTTACTAAGTGGCGTTGGTTGGTTTCTAGAAAAAAACATGCATATTCCATGTTTTAGACACCTTGAACCCCGATTTTGACTTCTTTTGTAAGTAATATAGTACAAACATGGGAACCATTGGCTCGTTTGACGTAAGACTGAGTTCCCACTGGTCATTTTACTTACGAGCAAGGTGGCGACATTTGGTTTATGAAAAAACCATTTATGTTTCATGTTGTGGGCATGTTAAACCCTATTTTTGACTTGTTTTGTAGGTCATACGGTACAAACATAGGAACCGCTGGCTCAATTGTGTAGGTTTAATTCCCATGGGTCATTTTACTTACAAGCAGAGAGCGGTAGTTGACTTGTGACAGAAACATTCATATTCCTTGTTTTGGGTATCTTAAACCCAATTTTTGACTTGTTTTGCTACACAAATGGTACAAACATGGGAATGGCCGCGATAGTTGGTTTGCGACAAAAACATGCATATTTCAAGTTTTAGGAACCTAGAACCCCATCTTTGACTTGTTTTGTGGGTCCTACGGTTAAAACTTGAGAACAAATGACTCATTTGACACATGTTAGTTGCTAGGGGTCATTTTACTTAAAATTGCGGTGGCTATAGTTGGTTTGTGGCAAGAACAAGCACATTCCACATTTTGCGCACTTTGAACCCCACTTTTGACTTGTTTTGTAGGTCTCCGTGTTCAAACTTGCGAACCATTGGCTCGTTTGATGCACGTTTAGCTCCCACTGGTCATTTGACATATGAGCATCGTGGCGGTAGTTCGCTTGTCACGAGAACAAGCATATTCCACATTTTGGGCTTGATGAACCCAATTCTTGACTTGTTTTGTACGTCATAATGGTCAAACTTGGGAACAGTAGGCTCATTCGATAGAAATTTAGTTCCCACAGGTAAGTTTACTTACGATTGTGGTGGCTGCATTTGGTTTGTGATAAGAACAAGCACATTCCACATTTTGGGGTTTGATTACACACGCTTATCATTAGAACATGCTTTAAAGGGTTTCACTAGAGGAGAGGCTAATAATCTAGGTTGAACATGAAAATCTGTATAAAACTAGATTTTTGAGATAAAGTTAGGATTTTTTAGAAAAATACTAAGGCAAGGTCACGATTTTTTAAGATTTAAACATGGGCATCCTTAGAACATACATTAAGGTTTAAACATGACTATCCTAGCCTAGGCATTTCTCTCTCTCAATATATCTTCTTTTTTATCAAAAAACCATACAACTATAAAATGAAGTTCCTAAGCCATTTCACTATTCCAGACCACAGTACCTACTGCAATTTCTTGAGAGCTAATAGTCAACCACAATTTTGAACATAACTAAAATGTTTTCACTCATTAGCGATGAACTGCCTTAACAATTATAAGCTAGACATTGTACAGTGAATACCTTCTTCAAACAAGGCGTATAAAGTGTTGAGGGGCACAAAAGCTCGCTCCATGTCAACTAGTGCGACCACCATTTTCTTGACTTCATTCTGAAACTCATCCAGTCTAGCACTCGCAATTTCCACGACCTAGGATAAGATTGAAATTGAACTAGTAATTAATATGGTGATGGTCACGGAGATGGTGGTGGTGGTGACGACCACGGTACTGCAAAATAGTGTCCGTGCAATAGGAATTCTAACTTGTAGGTACATCATACCTCTCTCTTGAAAGGAAGATATCTTCCCATACTTGGCGTAGCATTTGCAGCAATGGAAGCTATATCAACCAAGACGTGATCAACCTAATCTCAACAGTTAGGCAAGAACTCCATGAATAGTAAACAAGGTAACCAAAAATGAAGTTAAAAGAATCCCTCTACAACAATATATAATCCAGCTTTCATTCATTTATATAAATCTCCATACCCTGTTAAGTATGGCTTACCCAGCTTCAGTTCCTTTTTCCAAGAACGAGTGTTCAGCTTCTCTTCCCTCCATTGTCTCCCCATCCCAAGTATGAATTGAAATTTCTAAATTAAAAAAGAAGTCAAGTAAATAAGCTTGTGTATCCAGTAAGGAAATACAACACAATTACAATCAATTTAAAAGCACAAAGTGTGAAAACAGTCGTATTGATATGTAGCATGATGAAATAAGCAGCACATGGCCCACACAGATGGAGAGGAAGAGGTCAACTCAGCAAATAAAATTCAATTATAAAATAGGCCTTCAAGCTCAACCATAGTAGCCAATGGCACAAAGGGTAGTGAGGTGCAAAGGGTATCTAGAACCTAGGTATGAGGCAAAGGTCCACGCCTCACAAACGTTAGGCGCATATTTATTAAAATTGTATGTAAAATACCTTGACAAGAACAAGCATAAACCACATTTTGGGAACCTTGAACCCCATTTTTTACTTGTTTTATGCATCTTATGCCTCAAACGTGGTAACCATTGCCTCGTTCGATGAAGGTTTGGTTCCCACAGGCTGTTTTAATTATAAGTACAGTGGCATTAGTTGGTTTGTGACAAAAACATGCATATTTCGGATTTTGGGCACCTAGAGCCCAAATTTTTACTTGTTTTGTAGGTCATACAATTCAAACTTGGGAATCGTTGGCTTGTTCGAAGAAGGACTAGTTCCCACAGGTCATTTTAATTATGAGCAAGGTGGCGATAGTCGGTTTATGGCAAAATACATGCATATTCCATGTTTTGGGCACCTTAAACCCCATTTTTGACTTGTTTTGTAGGTCATACAGTACAAACATGAGAACCATTTGCTCAGTTGATGTAGTTTTAATTTTCATAGGTCATTTTACTAAGAAGCACGGCGGCGGTAGCTGATTTGTGATAGAAATATTCATATTCATTGTTTTAAGCACCTTGAACCCTGATTTTGACTTCTTTTGTATGTCATATGGTACAAACATGGGAACCGTTGGCTCATTTGACGCAGGTTTTGTTCTCCCTGACCGTTTTACTTACAAGTATGATGGTTGTATATGCTAGTCGGTATGTGAAAATAAAAAGCATATTCCACGTTTTAGGGACCTTAAACCTTATTTTTGACTCATTTTGTTGATCATATGGTACACACATGGGAACTGTTGCCTCGTTTGACGGAGGTTTAGTTCCCATGGGTCATTTTACTTAATAATGTGGTGGTGGTAGTTGGTTTGTGGCAAACTTATGCATACTTTTCATCTCTTTGGCACTAGGAACCCCATTTTTAACTCATTTTTAGGTCCTACGGTTCAAACTTGGAAACCGTTGGCTGACTTGATGCAGACTAGTTCCCATGGGTCATTTTACTTATGAGTACGAAGGCAATAGTGTATTTGTGATAAGAACAAGCATATTCAACGTTTTGGGCACCTTGAGCCCCATTTTTGACTTCTTTTGTAGGTCCTTCGATTCAAACTTGGGAATCGCCGGCTCGTTTGAATCAAGATATCTCACGGGTCATTTTACTTACGAGCGTAGTGGCGAAGGGTGGTTTGCGAAGAGAACAAGCATATTGCACGTTTTGGGAACTTTAAACCCCATTTTTTGCCTCGTTTTGTAGGTCATATGGTACAGACATGGGAACCTTTGGCCCCTTTGGCGCAGGTTTAGTTTTCTCGAGACATTTTAATTTGGAGTATGGTGGTGGTAGTTGGTTTGTAAAAAAAACATGCATATTCCACGTTTTGGGTACTTGGAACCCCATTTTTGACTTGTGTTGTAGGTATTAAGGCTCAAACACGGGAACCGTTGGCTTGTTTGATGCAGGTTTAGTTCCCACGGGTCATTTTACTTATGACTACGTTGGCGGTAGTTAGTTTGTGAAGAGAACAAGCATAGTCTAAGTTTTGGGCATCTTGAACCCCGATTTTGACTTGTTTTATAGGTCATACTGATCAAACTTGGGAACCGTAAGATCATTTGATGTAGGACTAGTTCCCACTGGTCTTTTACTTATGCGTATGGTGGCGGTAGTTCATTTGTTGCAAAAGCATGCATATTCCATGTTTTGGGCACCTTAAACCCCTATTTTGACCTATTTTGTAGGTAACACGGTACAAACACCTGAATCATTGGCTTGTTTGACCTAGGGTTTACTTCCCATGGGTCATTTTACATACGAATTCATGGTGGTAGTCGGTTTGTGACAAAACATGCATTATTCACATTTTGGGAACTTGGAACCCCATTTTTGACTTGTTTTTTCGGTCTTGCAGTTCAAACCTCGGAACCATTGGCGCGTTTGACGAAGGACTAATTCCCATGACTCATTTTACTTATGAGCACGGTGACGGTAATACGCTTTTTTATGAGAACAAGCATAATCCACGTTTTTGGCACCTTGAGACCCATTTTTTACTTGCTTTGTAGGTGATACGATTCAAGTTGGGAACCGTCAGCTCATTTGACACAAGTTCAATTCCCATATGGCATTTTAATTACGAGAATGGTGGTTGTAGTTGGTTTTTGACAAAAACAAGCATATTTATATTTTAGGCAGCTTGATCCCAATTTTTGACTTGTTTTCTAGGTCGTATGGTTGAAACTTGGGAACCGTTGCCTCGTTCGCTGCAATTTTAGTTCCCACGGGTCATTTTACTTGCAAATATGGTGGCAGTAATTGGTTTGTGACATCAATATGCATATTTCAAGTTATCGGCACCTTGAATACCATTTTGACTTGTTTTGTAGGTCATATGATTCAAACTTGGGAACCGTTGGCTCTTTTGATGCGACACTAGTTCCTATGGGCCATTTTACTTACGAGTCCAGTGGCAGCAGTTGGTTTGTGATAAGAACAAGCATATTCAACTTTTCGGCACCTTGAACCCCATTTTTGAATTGTTTTATAGGTCATATGGCTCAAACTTTGGAACAGTTGGCTTGTTTGATGCAGAGTTAGTCCCCACGGGTCATTCTACTTGTGCGCGCATAGTGGCGATAGTTGGCTTATGAGAAAATATGCATATTTCACATTTTGGGCAACTAGAACTGTTGGCTCATTTGATGCAGGTTTAATTCCTATGGGTCATTTGCCTTGCGAGTATGGTGGTGGTGGTGGTTGGTTTCTGACAAAAATATGCATATTTCACATTTTGGGCACCAGGAATAGTGGAACCCCATATTTTACTTGCTTTTTGGTCCTACGGGCCATACTTGGGAACCGTTGGCTCTTTTGATGCAGGACTAGTTCCCATAGGTCCTTACTCACGAACACGGTGGTGGTAGTTGGGTCGTGACAAAAACATGCATATTCCAAGTTTGCAGCCCATTTTGACTTGTTTTGTAGGTCACAAGATAAAAACATCGCAACCATTGGCTCGCTTGACACAGGTTTAGTTCCACGGGTCATTTTACTAATGAGCACGGTTGTAGTAGTTCAGTTGTGTCAAAAACATGCATATTCCATGTTTTGGGCACCTTGAACCCAAATTTTGATTTGTTTTGTAGGTCAGGCGGTTCAAACTTGGGAGTAATCGGCTTATTTGGTGAAAGTTTTGTTCCCACAAATCATTTTACATACAAGGGCGGTGGAGGCAATTGGTTTGTTACAAGAACTAACAGATTCCACATTATATGGTCATCTTACTTACAAGTATGGTGGTTCAAACATGGGAACTGTTGGCTCGTTTCACGCAGTTTTAGCGCCCTACGGTCATCTTACTTACAAGTACGGTGGCGGTAATTGGTTTGTGACAAAAATATGCAGGTTTCACATTTTGAGCACCTGGAACCCCATTTTTGGCTTGGTTTAAAGTCCAACGATTCAAACTTGGGAACTGTTCCTGCGGGTCATTTTACTCAGTTCTTTTGTGAATAAAACATGCATATTCCATGTTTTGGGCACCTTAAACCCCGTTTTTGACTTGTTTTGTAGGTTATACGGTACAAACATGAGAACTAATGGCAAAATTGATGTAGTTTTAATTTTCATAGGTCATTTTACTAAGAAGCACGGCGACGGTAGCTGATTTGTAACAGAAATATCCATATTCATTGTTTTAAGCACCTTGAACCCCGATTTTGACTTCTTTTGTACGTCATATGGTACAAATGTGGGAACCGTTGGCTCATTTGACGCAGGTTTTGTTCTCACTGGTCGTTTTACTTACGAGTATGATGGTTGTATATGGTAGTCGGTTTGTGAGAATAAAAAGCATATTCCACGTTTAGGCACCTTAAACCCTGTTTTTGACTCGTTTTGCTGATCATATGGTACAAACATGGGAACCATTGGCTCGTTTGACGGAAGTTTAGTTCCCAAGGGTCATTTTACTCAATAATGTGGTGGTGGTAGTTGGTTTGTGGCAAACTTATGCATACTTCATCTCTCTGGCACTAGGAACCCCATTTTTGACTCATTTTCAAGTCCTACGGTTCAAACTTAGGAACCGTTGGCTCACTTGATGCAGGACTAGTTCCCATAGGTCATTTTGCTTATGAGTACAGTAGCAATAGTTGATTTGTGATAAGAACAAGCGTATTCCACTTTTTGGGCACCTTGAACCCCATTTTTTACTTGTTTTGTAGGTCCTTCGATTCAAACTTGGGAATCGTCGGCTCGTTTGAATCAAGACTAGTTCTCACGGGTCATTTTACTTATGAGCATAGTGGCGGTAGTTGGTTTGTGAAGAGAACAAGCATATTGCACATTTTGGGCACCTTAAACCCCATTTTTTCCTGGTTTTGTAGGTCATATGGTACAAAGATGGGAACCATTGGCCCGTTTGACGCAGGTTTAGTTTTCTTGAGACATTTTAGTATCGAGTATGGTGGTGGTAGTTGGTTTGTAACAAAAACATGCATATTTCACGTTTTGGGTACTTAGAATCCCATTTTTTACTTTTGTTGTAGTAATTACGGCTCAAACACGAGAACCGTTAGCTTGTTTGATGCAAGTTTAGTTCCCACGGGTCATTTTACTTATGACTATGTTGGCGGTAGTTAGTTTGTGACAAGAACAAGCATATTCTAAGTTTTGGGCACCTTGAACCCCGATTTTGACTTGTTTTGTAGGTCATACTGATCAAACTTGGGAACCGTTAAATCATTTGATGTAGGACTAGTTCCCACTGGTCTTTTACTTATGCGTATGGTGGCGGTAGTTCGTTTGTTGCAAAAACATGCATATTTCATGTTTTGGGCACCTTAAACCCCTATTTTGACCTATTTTGTAGGTAACACGATACAAATATTTGAATCATTGGCTTGTTTGACCTAGGGTTTAGTTCCCATGGGTCATTTTATATACGAATTCGAGGTGGTAGTCGGTTTGTGACAAAACATGCATTATTCACATTTTAGGAACTTGGAACCCCATTTTTCACTTGTTTTTTTCGGTCTTGCAGTTCAAACCTCGGAACCGTTGGCACATTTGACGAAGGACTAATTCCCATGACTCATTTTACCTATGAGCACGGTGACGGTAATAGGCTTTTTTATGAGAACAAGCATAATCCACGTTTTTGGCACCTTGAGACCCATTTTTTACTTGTTTTGTAGGTGATACGATTCAAGTTGGGAACCGTCAGCTCATTTGACACAGGTACAATTCCCATATGGCATTTTAATTACGAGAATGGTGGTTGTAGTTGGTTTCTGACAAAAATAAGCATATTTATTTTGTGGGTTACTTACGACTATGGTGGCGGCAATGGGTTTGTGAAAAGAACAACCATATTCCACATTTTAGAAACCTTGAACCCCATTTTTTACTTGTTTTTAGGTCCTCCGATTCAAACGTGGGAACCGGTTACTCGTTAAGTAGCTCCCACGGGCCATTTGACTTACGAGCATGGTGGTGGTGCTCGTAAAGCATGGTGGTGCTCAATTGAAATTTCTAAATTAAAAAAGAAGTCAAGTAAATAAGCTTGTGTATCCAGTAAGGAAATAAAACACCAGTACAATCAATTTAAAAGCACAAAATGTGAAAACCGGGGAATTGATATGCAGCATGATGAAATAAGTAGCACATGGTCCACCCAGGAGTGGCGCGCCCACACAGATGGAGAGGAAGAGATCAACTCAGCAAATAAAATTCAATTACAAAATAGACCTTCAAGCTCAATATGGTAAATTTATAAATCCTTAGATAACGTTTTTATGTTTGATTCTAAACTATTTTTTTACTGAAAATTAAAAACGACTTTTGAGGGCCCATATTTGATCAGTAAAATTTATTATGGATAATGATAATATGTCATATTTGAACTAATAAAAGTTAAAGATATATTTTTAGTAATGTTATAATAATATAATTAATAATGATTAAGCATATTATGATGACAATATTACAACACAATTATTGTGTTACATTATGATACAATCATTATTATTTTCATATTAACAATTTATATTTAATTAGCTAATATTTTAATACTATTCAAAAATGTAATTAAGAACATAAATTGTTTCTAATTTTCATGTATGTGTTCCTGTAAAACAAATAAAAGAGAGGGTAGTTCTATAGGTGATTTGGTTAGACACGTTTTTAGGTGTAAATAAAAATATTTTTGAATGTAATCAGGATGCAGGAATACTGTGGGCTACATGGTAGATTGAGCTGTAATGGAGGGTTACCAATTATCGTAAAAGTGGGTTATGTAGGTTGCAAGTGGAGGGAGTGATCTTTTTGGTAAATTTTAGGGAATGTCTGTGACATTTTTGAAACCTTAGGGTAGGTTAATATAATTTTTGAAATCTCAAGAAAGGTCATATAATTTTTGACTCCTATTTGTCAGTCTTTTATTAGTAATTGAATTGGAGTTGGATTGAAGTTAGATCTAAAATTTAAATTTGATATAATTGATGTTAATGTGAATCTAGAGTAGTTTATATTTGAATTTATGTGAGAGTTTTAATTTTCATTTTATTTTTAATTAATTTAATTAATTAGTGAGGTGAAAGTGTTAATATTGAATTTTGCATGTTATATAGATGTTTGAGAGTGCACATAGTAAGCTATTTACAACTCACACGTCTAATATGACTAAAATAAATGACTAGATAGTCTAAGGATTTTGTTTAAAAATAAATAAATATATATATTTATTTATTTATCCTATTCCTAATATATATATATATATATATATTTATTTATTTATTTTTCCTATTCCTAATATATATATATATATATATATATATATATATATATATGAAAAAAAGGCTGTACCCGGTGCAAAAGGCTCCCACTTTGAGTTAAGATATATATACATGTATCTAAACATAGGATAAAATAACTACTTAATGGTAGCATTATAAATCCTTAGTAAATATGACTAAGGATTTTGTTTATAAATAAATATACTTTTTTATTTATTCATCCTATTCCTCATATATATATATATATAATAACTACTTAACGGCACCATTATAAAGCCTTAATCAAGCACTAGAAATAAATACAAAGCTTGAATCAATTAAAATATCATTATAATATTGAAAACATTTTTTGCATTAGTACTCCAAGCACAATACTATTTTATTTGAAGGTTGAAACAATTTTTGAATGAAGTTTCTTCTTCTTTAAAATTTTTAGAAATTTAAAGAAATTCCTCTTTCTCTAGAATCCCTTGGATTTTGATTTACTTTGCACTTGGATAAGATGTAATATAAAATTGTATTTAAATTTTTCGAAATCCACCCAAATTCAAAGGTAGGATAATGTTATTTCTTTATGTGCGATGATTTTATCCCCCAAAAAAAAAAAAGCTTCAATATTAAATTGCCAGAAAAAAAAAATCTGAAAAATCTACCTTTAAATTGTTGATACAAAACCTCATAAACAACAAAAGCTGGAAAAAAAAAATGGAAATGATATCAAATAGCACCTTAGTAGAACAAACAGGCACCAATCTAATGTCATAAAAACAGGTAGAACAAGCTGCATTTTCACACAAACAAACACACATGTGTGCGCCCGATAGACGACTCAGGCATCAGTGTTTTTTCCATTCTTACACAGTCACTTGAATAGAATAGTTGTAATTAAAGATTCATGCATTACCTAAAATTGAAACCTAGTTATCTTGATAAATGAGAGAGATAAATTTCAATGACGAATTAAGCACTAAAAGCAAAGAAAACTTATGAATAAGGAGGTTAATGGCAAAGTCAGCTTCAGCATCCTCCCAGGGATATCTAGTTCATTGCAGAGGAGAAAACAGAACTTAAAAAACAAATTGAAACCATTTGAAAAATATGAAGGCAATTGTCATTGAAACTAAATTTGAAAATATGAAGTCAATCATCTAACAATGGTTCATCTAATAAGATTATGTTTTCTCTAAAAAGTCATAAGAAATCAAGATAATGAGGAATTTAAGAATTATGTGATAAAATATTATGTGCCTGACTCACAGTTGTTGTTGAATTAAATTACAATAGAAGGGCTTTTTTCAATTTTCACTTTTTAATTTTATTGATTCATTTATTTCCTAGGCTCACTTTTTAATTTTTGATAAATATAATTCTACTAAAAAAGGAGAGAAAAAAACAGCAAAGAGTGGGAAAAAAAAAACAAGGAGAATAAGATGTTTTTTCCTTTACAAAATGAAAATAGCTACAGAATCAAAGAAAAACAAACACAACCCCAAGATGCCACAAGCAACACCACTCAACTCCAACAGTTGACACAGCCAAAACCACACATGTATCCCAAGTCATTCCCTTTTGAAGCAAGTCATTGGTATTGATTTCCAAGGATCATATTAAGGCTCGGCATGATTCAACTAACCAAATCACTCCCTTAAACCATTATGAAACCGAACTTTCAGTTCACCACAAATTTGAACTGAAATCAAACCAATTTAAGTGGGTTAATTGAACTTTGGTTTATCAATTTTTTGGGCCTGTCTTACGGTTAATTGAACCAAACCAATTAACCTATAATTATAAGTTTCATGCCAAAATATATATGTATATATATATATATATATATATATATATATATATACATATAGAAATATTTTTTTAAAAAAAGAAAAACTCAAATCAATATCGTTTTCCTTACATTCAATCACTTAGGGGTGTAGTGGGTTTGGCATTGACCAATATCATGGATAGAACTGAAACAATATGATTCCTAAATGGATCACAAATAACAAGGCCCAAATGAAGGGCTAAGGGTGGAGAAGAGAAGGGGATTAGGTTTTAGGGAAGGATTTGGGGGGGTGGGGGGGTTTGTTCTCCGTCTTCCAATGTGAGACGAAACAAGGATGACAAGGAAGAGAAAAAGATTGAGTTTTTCGTGGATTCCCTCCACCCACCATCTTTCAACATGGAATGGAGCCAGTCATTTCTATTATTTACATTCGTTAGATTCCCTCATTGTATCTTCTTCCTTCTTCTTCTTCCACCACTCCTCTCCTCTCTCTCCCCCACACTCTCTCAGCTGCAATTCTTCTTCTGTTCTTCCTCTGTCATGTTCTATTCAAATCTGTTCACCATTGCTCTCTTCTCTGCTGCCAGCAGCCTTCTTTCATCTCTCTTCTTCTCTTTTATTCTTGTCCTCCTCTTGTTCTCTCCTTCTTGCTAATTTTCCCCCTTAATTGCTACCTCTATTTCTGATTTTCTGTCCTTAATTCTCTTTCTCTTCAGCTATTTCTGATTTCTAATTTCTGATTTCTCTTTTTCCCTCTCCCACTTATCACCATGCTCCCTATTCTCCAGCAGAGTTCATGAACCAAGACTTTTCTTGCATCTTTAATTTTCTCCATTCATCACACTCCCTCACTGTCAATCTCTCCTCTTAGCACCACCCATGAAAGCCATTCAATCATCATCTCTTCTATTAAATTTCAGTACCAAAAAAATAAAAAAAAAGTTGCATCCTCCAGCCAAAATTTACAGTCTTCCCACTCATATTTCAAACCATCGTTATCAAAAATGCCAACACCCTAGTGAACCACATATAAGTATGAACATTCTGAAACATGGTACATTTTCAATCCCAAACGTTAAATCTAATGATTCAAAGCTTTAGTTCAATATTTTTCACATAAATTTTTAGTAGTTAAAAGTGGGGAATCATCACATCTTATTTCTATTTCTATCATTTTCAATCTATTTCACAATAGGAAGTATCTTCTACACTTAGAAACACCTCAACATCTTCTTCAATATATACAAGTGCCATTACAATTTTGTCACCTTTTTCACCAATATAAATATTTAAGTAAACGTTCCATATTTTAGAACATGTGCCATACTGAGAGAAAAATATACACAAACACTGATACTTTTATTAAGATTATAACAACAGAAAACAAATTAAAACTAAATATGATTCATGGGAACTCCTACAAAAGCACCACCTATTCAAGACCAAAGCATGGGGGGGGGGGGGGGTGGAATACCAACACTGAAGCAAATGAGTGGTATGGTAATTCCCAAAGATCCTCAATTCCTCCTTCCTCCCTCGCCAAATGCATCAAACCATAAATAAAACAACCCCATAAAATCCAAAAATGCTTCCTACAACCAAAGCCCCCAAAATCTCAAGAAAAAACAAGTCCTCATTGAAAAAGGGACTCACCTACCCCGCTAAAGAAAAAGTTCCCAACCTCACATGCAAAAGGGTAAATATCAAATCCTAGGATGAGCATTGGTGTACCTATGCACACAACACACACATTTTATGTTATGATAACTTACTCGACATTCTCATCTACAAACAGCCCATCGTATTCATCCTGTCAAGAACCATGCATCAAACCAAACCTATACTTAGAAAATGAGCAAAAAATTTTCCTTCACTCCTAACAGTATAAAAAGACATGTGCACAACATCAATCAGTCTTAATAGAGTCCTCTCCAATATACAAATTTGACAATGATAAGATGCACAATGAAGATGAGTCCACAAATTGCAAAACCATCAGATTTTCCAATCAAATTGCATATGATTTTCCCTAACTTAAATCTTTTACACGAATTCAAGTAAGAACGAACTGGTCATGTTCAATAGTCATAAATTTGAATTAAATCTCCAAGTGTAACTCATGACGAAATGAAAAGTATTACATGCAAAGATGTATAAAAAATACCTCTTGAAATTGCAGAACTCAGTCATTCTTACCTTACAAATTTCTAACAAAAAAATAATTCATGACTAAATTTTCATAGAAACAAGATTATCGCCACAAAAGAGGTCTAATTGATTAGCTTTTCAAATTTATTCTGTATCACAACAGAGAGATGTGAATAGTACGAAAACGACGGTAACAGAGAACAAGCCCTGCAACCCAATGATCATCGAAATAAATAATATCACATAAAAACATAAAAAAAGAAACAAAAGTAATATGAGAAGATAAGTCTTCCCCTTAACCAAATCACAAGTCAGCCCACAACAAAAAAGAAAAGGAGAACAATAGAAAAATATTTAAATGTAGGATAAATCAAACCAACACCGACCAATTATAAGATTTAAAAGGTAGTATACCAAACTAATCAAGAAGACACCACCTTTAGCTCCCCAATTTGTCAACAATTCTACTCTTATCTACCTAATAAAAATGGAACTTTTCTGCAAAAATATTCCGCGAAGTTAATGATTTTGAATAATAATCAAAATCGGGCGACTTAGCTAAATTGTATGAAAATAAATAAAGATAATCATTCTTGTGACTAAATAAATAAATACTACAGCCAAACATTAAAATAACTAAAATTCCCCTACAGTTAAAATAAACAAATAAATAAATAAATAAATAAATACATAAATAAATAAAAACATAGAAATAACATACTAATTTTTAAGACAACTTAAGCAAATATAAACAAAAATCCTACAATGTGCTAAATAACCTCCTTGTTCGTCCCAAATCATCTTAGCATTGTTGAATGAGAACTCTAGCTTTTAATCAAGCGCTTTGCTTTTTCTTTTGTAAACTCAATGTGGCTGCAATAGTCTCGTTGTTCCCATCAGCAGATAGGAATATTGAAAATGTTAAGTCATAAGAAATCAATAATATCACATAAAAACATAAAAAAGGAAACAAAAGTAATGTATATATATAGTACAAAAGATCTCATTTTCAATAATGCTTGAGACAAAAATAAGAGAGAAACAAGAGTTGCAACACAACGACCAATGAAATAAATCTTACCGCATCAAAAAGGTAAACAACAAATAGAAGTAATATACATAGTATAGGAGAACTCATTCAAATTCCACATGTATTGGAAAAGCATCATGATCAGGAAATAAACAATTGCATAATAATATAAAAATACTCAAACACATCTTATACAATGACCCTTTGTAACCAAAGAAATAGTATTTGATATAAAATAATATTGGCGACCTATATAGTGGTAGGATCATACGAAACCACCTTTTTTCTTCTAAAAGATCATAATTGGACATAACCGCATTACCTACAAGTCAAAAATCTTTTTATCTAGGATGATGAACATATTCATCATCAACAAGCTAAAATAAGCACACAATATAAAAATTCTCAAAGTTTTAGCAAATCAACATTCAGGTCTATATTTTGTATACATCAAGGTTGTAACTAACTCTTCCTCATTTTCAATCATAGCCAATATGAGAGGATAAGTCTTCCCCTTAACCAAATCACAAGTCAGCCACAACAAAAAAGAAACGGAGAACAATAGAAAAATAATAAAAATGTAGGATAAATCAAACCAACACCGACCAATTCTAAGATTCAAAAGGTAGTATACCTAACTAATCAAGAAGACACCACCTTTAGCTCCCGAATTTGTCAACAATTCTACTCTTATCTACCTAATAAAAAGGGAACCATTCTGCAAACATATTCCATGAAGTTAATGACTTTGAATAATAATCAAAAAGGGGTGACTTAGCAAAATTGTATGAAAATAAATAAAGATATTCATTCTTGTGACTAAATAATAAATACTACAGCCAGCGATTAAAATAACTAAAATTCCCCAACAGTTAAAATAAATAAATAAATAAATAACTAAATAAATAGACACATAAATAAATAAATAAATAAAAACATATAAATAACATACTAATTTTTAAGACGACTTAAGCAAATATAAACAAAAATCCTACAATGTACTAAATAACCTCCCTGTTGGTCCCAAATCATCTTTAGCATTGCTGAATGAGAACTCTAGCTTTTAATCAATGGCTTTGTCTTTTCTTTTGCAAACTCAATGTGGTTGCAATAGTCTCGTTGTTCCCATCAGCAGATAGGAATACTGAAAATTTTAAATAAGTCATAAGAAATCAATAATATCACATAAAAACATAAAAAAGGAAATAAAAGTAATATATATATATATATAGTACAAAAGATCTCATTTTCAATAATACTCAAGACAAAAATAAGAGAGAAAAAGAGTTGCAACACAACGATCAATGAAATAAATCTTACCGCATCAAAAATGTAAACAACAAATAGAAGTAATATACATAGTATAGGAGAACTCATTCAAATTCCACATGTAGTGGCAAAGCATCATGATCAGGAAATAAACAATTGCATAATAATATAAAAATACTCAAACACATCTTATACACCTTACACAATCAGTTCCTAAATAAGTAAATCAATTACCCTTTGTAACCAAAGAAAAAGTATTTGATATAAAATAATATTGGCGACCTATATAGTGGTAGGATCATACGAAACCACCTTTTTTTCTTCTAAAAAATCATAATTGGACATAACCGCATTACCTACAAGTCAAAAATCTTTTTATCTGGGATGATGAACATATTCATCATCAACAAGCGAAAATAAGCACACAATATAAAAATTCTCAAAGTTTTAGCAAATCAATATTCAGGTCTATACTTTTTATACATCAAGGTTGTAACAAACTCTTCCTCATTTTCAATCATAGCCAATATGAGAAGATAAGTCTTCCGCTCAACCAAATCACAAGTCAGCCACAACAAAAAAGAAAAGGAGAACAATAGAAAAATAATAAAAATGTAGGATAAATCAAACCAACACCAACCAATTATAAGATTCAAAAGGCAGTATTACTAACTAATCAAGAAGACACCACCATTAGCTCCCGAATTTGTCAACAATTCTACTCTTATCTACCTAATAAAAAGGGAACCTTTCTGCAAAAATATTCCGCGATGTTAATGACTTTGAATAATAATCAAAATGGGGTGACTTAGCTAAATTGTATGAAAATAAATAGAGAAAATCATTCTTGTGACTAAATAAATAAATACTACAGCCAAACATTAAAATAACTAAAATTCCCCAACAGTTAAAATAAATAAATAAATAAATAAATAACTAAATAAATAAACACAAAAATAAATAAATAAATAAATAAAAACATAGAAATAACATACTAATTTTTAAGACAACTTAAGCAAATATAAACAAAAATCCTACAATGTACTACTAAATAACCTCCCTATTGGTCCCAAATCATCTTAGCATTGCTGAATGAGAACTCTAGCTTTTAATCAGGGGCTTTGCTTTTTCTTTTGTAAACTCAATGTGGCTGCAATAGTCTCGTTGTTCCCATCAGCAGATAGGAATACTGAAAATTTTAAATAAGTCATAAGAAATCAATAATATCACATAAAAACATAAAAAAGGAAAAAAAAAGTAATATATATATATATATATATATATATATATAGTACAAAAGATCTCATTTTCAATAATACTCAAGACAAAAATAAGAGAGAACAAGGGTTGCAACACAACGATCAATGAAATAAATCTTACCGCATCAAAAATGTAAACAACAAATAGAAGTAATATACATAGTATAGGAGAACTCATTTAAATTCCACATGTAGTGGCAAAGCATCATGATCAGGAAATAAACAATTGCATAACAATATAAAAATACTCAAACACATCTTATACACCTTACGCAATCAGTTCCTAAATAAGTAAAACAATGACCCTTCATAACCAAAGAAAAAGTATTTGATATAAAATAATATTGGCGACCTATATAGTGGTAGGATCACGAAACCACCTTTTTTTCTTCTAAAAGATCATAATTGGACATAACCGCATTACCTACAAGTCAAAAATCTTTTTATCTGGGACAATGAACATATTCTTCATCAACAAGCTAAAATAAGCGCACAATATAAAAATTCTCAAAGTTTTAGCAAATCAACATTCAGGTCTATATTTTTTATACATCAAGGTTGTAACCAACTCTTCCTCATATTCAATCATAGCCAATATGAGAAGATAAGCCTTCCCCTTAACCAAATCACAAGTCAGCCACAAAAAAAAAGAAAAGGAGAACAATAGAAAAATAATAAAAATGTAAGATAAATCAAACCAACACCAACCAATTATAAGATTCAAAAGGTAGTATACCTAACTAATCAAGAAGACAGAACCTTTAGCTCCCCAATTTGTCAACAATTCTACTCTTATCTACCTAATAAAAAGGGAACCTCTCTGCAAAAATATTCCGCGAAGTTAATGACTTTGAATAATAATCAAAATCGGGTGACTTAGCAAAATTGTATGACAATAAATAAAGATAATCATTCTTGTGACTAAATAAATAAATACTACAGCCAAACATTAAAATAACTAAAGATAATCATTCTTGTGACTAAATAAATAAATACTACAGCCAAACATTAAAATAACTAAAATTCCCCAACAGTTAAAATAAATAAATAAACACATAAAAAAATAAATAATAAATAAAAACATAGAAATAACATACTAATTTTTAAGACAACTTAAGCAAATATAAACAAAAATCCTACAATGTACTAAATAACCTCCCTGTTGGTCCCAAATCATCTTAGCATTGCTGAATGAGAACTCTTGCTTTTAATCAAGGGCGTTGCTTTTTCTTTTGTAAACTCAATGTGGCTGCAATAGTCTCGTTGTTCCCATCAGCAGATAGGAATACTGAAAATTTTAAATAAGTCATAAGAAATCAATAATATCACATAAAAACATAAAAAAGGAAACAAAAGTAATATATATATAGTACAAAAGATCTCATTTTCAATAATACTCAAGACAAAAATAAGAGAGAAAAAGAGTTGCAACACAACGATCAATGAAATAAATCTTACCGCATCAAAAATGTAAACAACAAATATAAGTAATATACATAGTATAGGAGAACTCATTTAAATTCCACATGTAGTGGCAAAGCATCATAATCAGGAAATAAACAATTGCATAATAATATAAAAATACTCAAACACATCTTATACACCTTACACAATCAGTTCCTAAATAAGTAAATCAATGACCCTTTGTAACCAAAGAAAAAGTATTTGATATAAAATAATATTGGCGACCTATATAGTGGTAGGATCACGAAACCACCTTTTTTTCTTCTAAAAGATCATAATTGGACATAACCGCATTACCTACAAGTCAAAAATCTTTTTATCTGGGGAACATATTCATCATCAACAAGCGAAAATAAGCACACAATATAAAAATTCTCAAAGTTTTAGCAAATCAACATTCAGGTCTATATTTTTTATACATCAAGGTTGTAACTAACTCTTCCTCATTTTCAATCATAGCCAATATGAGAAGATAAGTCTTCCCCTTAACCAAATCACAAGTCAGCCCACAACAAAAAAGAAAAGGAGAACAATAGAAAAATAATAAAAATGTAGGATAAATCAAACCAACACCGACCAATTATAAGATTCAAAAGGTAGTATACCAAACTAATCAAGAAGACACCACCTTTAGCTCCCCAATTTGTAAACAATTCTACTCTTATCTACCTAATAAAAATGGAACCTTTCTGCAAAAATATTCCGCGAAGTTTATGACTTTGAATAATAATCAAAATGGGGTGACTTAGCTAAATTGCATGAAAATAAATAAAGATAATCATTCTTGTGACTAAATAAATAAATACTACATCCAAAGATTAAAATAACTAAAATTCCCCAACAACTAAAACAAATATATAAATAAATAAATAAATAAGTAAATAAATAAATAAACACAAAAATAAATAAATAAAAACATAGAAATAACATACTAATTTTTAAGACAACTTAAGCAAATATAAATAAAAATCCTACAATGTACTCAATAACCTCCCTATTGGTCCTAAATCATCTTAGCATTGCTGAATGAGAACTCTAGCTTTTAATCAAGGGCTTTGCTTTTTCTTTTGTAAACTCAATGCGGCTGCAATAGTCTCGTTGTTCCCATCAGCAGATAGGAATACTGAAAATTTTAAATAAGTCATAAGAAATCAATAATATCACATAAAAACATAAAAAAGGAACAAAAGTAATATATATATATATATATATAGTACAAAAGATCTCATTTTCAATAATGCTTGAGACAAAAATAAGAGAGAAACAAGAGTTGCAACACAACGACCAATGAAATAAATCTTACCGCATCAAAAAGGTAAACGACAAATAGAAGTAATATACATAGTATAGGAGAACTCATTCAAATTCCACATGTATTGGAAAAGCATCATGATCAGGAAATAAACAATTGCATAATAATATAAAAATACTCAAACACATCTTATACAAGACCTTACACAATCAGCTCCTAAATAAGTAAAACAATGACCCTTTGTAACCAAAGAAATAGTATTTGATATAAAATAATATTGGCAACCTATATAGTGGTAGGATCATATGAAACCACCTTTTTTCTTCTAAAAGATCATAATTGGACATAACCGCATTACCTACAAGTCAAAAATCTTTTTATCTGGGTTGATGAACATATTCATCATCAACAAGCTAAAATAAGCACACAATATAAAAATTCTCAAAGTTTCAGAAAATCTACAATCAGGTATACATTTTTTATACATCAAGGTTGTAACTAACTCTTCCTCATTTTCAATCATAGCCAATATAAGAAGATAAGTCTTCTCCTTAACCAAATCACAAGTCAGCCACAACAAAATGAAAAGGAAAACAATAGAAAAATAATAAAATGCAGGAGAAATCAAACCAACACCGACCAATTAATTATAAGATTCAAAAGGTACCTACCTAATCAAGAAGACACCACCTTTAGCCCCCCAAATTTGTCAACAATTCTACTCTTATCTACCCGAAAAAAATGGAACCTTTCTGCAAAAATATTCTGCGAAGTTAATGATTTTAAAGAATAATAAAAATGGGCAAAATAAATAAAGATAATCATTCTTGTGATTATGTGGATGGTAGGCAATTTTTTAGAAAATAAGTGAGAAGAAAAATGGTCCGCTAAGAAGTATCAAAAGGATAAACCGCGATTTATGTGTAATATCATGTAATAGGCTTTCTTATAAATAGGGAGAGTTAGGATATTGTTGGACTTTAAGTGGTTGGGGGAGAAAGCAAGAGAAATAAATAAATCAGGATTTAAACTTTGGTTTGTTTCCTTTTGGTATGTTCTATGTGCAGAGAGCACGCTGTAGTATGTATGAGAAGAAGATCACTGCCAATCACTATGGATCTTAAGCATCACATGTCAAGTCAAGACAACAGAAGTAATTTCTTGCAGGCAACATGAATACAATCATATTTATGAAGGTGAAACGTGGAGGCTAACTTCTCTTGGCAACCCAAGGTTTGTACCCTCTTTCGGACCTACAAAACTTAAAACATTCCGCTGCAATTTAAAAAATCAAGCCCAGAACTAAAACTCCGAGCTCACTGCCCAATACTACAGCCAAAGATTAAAATAACTAAAATTCCCCTACAGTTAAAATAAATAAACAAAAACATAGAAATAACATACTAATTTTTAAGACAATTTAAGCATTATATAAACAAAAATCATGTACTAAATAACTTCCCAATTGATCCCAAATCATCTTAGCATTGCTGAATGAGAACTCTAGCTTTTAATCAAGGGCTTTGCTTTTTCTTTTGTAAACTCAATGTGGCTGCAATAGTCTCGTTGTTACCATCAGCGGATAGGAATACTGAAAATTTTAAACTTCTAATTTTACCTCTGGGGGTTAAAGGGTCTTTGAGCCTCATTAGTTTATAGTTTGTTTTCAGTAAACCCATCAAATAAAGTCCATATTAGACCAAACTTGAGTGGAGAAAGACCTAATAGGACTTGCCCATGTGCATTGTCACATAGGCATATAAAAGAAGGGTGCCTGGTTGACTGAACAAGGATTTGATGAAATAGAGTTTTATAAAGCAGAACTGAAATTGCCAGCATGATATTAGCAAAAAAACAAAAAAGTGAGGGTTGCTTGTTATCACCATGGTCTTAAATTTCCACGAAATTGTCGAAATTTCCATCAAAATTTCCGATTTCCGTCCCCCTCGAAATCGAAATGGCAGTCGATTTCCGTCTTGCATAATTTCCGTCAAAATCTCAACGAATCATCCGAAATTTATCGAAACCTCAAAATTTTAGCGAAATTTGTCGAAATTTTAACTACACAATGAAATTTCGTCGAAATTCAAACGAGAGATTCAAGAGTGAAGTGAAATTTCTCTTTTAATTTATTTTATTGAAACAAAAGGTTACCACAAGTGCTTTTGAAATTATATGAAAAAATAAACTTATAGTAATCTTTTATTTAACCATTCATGTCTAAATTATCAATATTTGTATAATAAATAATATTTAAATGAATTATGAATTTCATTTGCATTAACTGAATCTATTTAATGTACATTACCTTACAAACATGTTTGATACAAATACTATTTTAAAACTTTTCCACCCTATACAAAATATAGTTGTATTTAATTTGTAATATATTAGTCTTAAAACTTATATTATTATATTTGTTAACCATTTCTAAAGTTTCACAAAGAATTCCATGTTTTACTACTAGTTTCCGTTATTTTTTCAAATCGAAATCGAAATTGACATCGAAATTGAAATTTCCGTCGAAATTTCCGTACTTTTGGAGCTTCGAAATTTGAGTCGAAATCGAAATTTAAGACCTTGGTTATCACTAGCCAAAATTAAGAAAATAAAAACCAGATATAAAACCTTAAAAAATAAAAATAGCAGCTTAGCTAGTTATATTCCCACAACGCCAAAACTGAATAAACTTTTAAAAAAAACTGATTGAGCACATAACCATTTTTTGTCATTAGGTCACATAACAATTAAATAACATACCATCCTTCAATCACGATAAATTTTCCATCATTCACGAAACAATTTAATGGTACCCATGGTCTTAAATTTCCACGAAATTGTCGAAATTTCCGTCGAAATTTCCGATTTCCGTCACGCTCGAAATCGAAATGGCAGTCAATTTCCGTCTTGCATAATTTCCGTCGAAATCTCAACGAATCATCCGAAATTTATCGAAATTTTAACTATGTAATGAAATTTTGTCGAAATTCAAATGAGAGATTCAAAAGTGAAGTGAAATTTCTCTTTTAATTTATTTTATTGAAACAAAAGGTTATCACAAGTGCCTTTAAAATTATATGAAAAAATTAACTTATAGTAATATTTTATTTAACCATTCATGTCTAAATTATCAATATTTGTAAAATAAATAATTTTTAAATGATTTATGAATTTCATTTGCATTAACTGAATATGTTTAATGTACATTATCTTACAAGCATGTTTGATACACATACTATTTTACGACTTTTCCACTTCATACAAAACATAGATGTATTTAATTTGTAATATATTAGTCTTAAAACTTATATTATTATGTTTGTTAATCATTTCTAAAGTTTCACAAATAATTTCATGCTTTACTACTAGTTTCCGTTATTTTTTCAAATTGAAATCGAAATTGACATCGAAATCGAAATTTCCGTCGAAATTTCCATTATTTTGGAGCTTCGAAATTTGAGTCGAAATCGAAATTTAAGACCTTGATGGTACCATTATAAAGCCTTAGTAAATGAAACACTAGAAATAATTACAAAGCTTGAATCAATTAAAATATGATTATAATAATGAAAACATTTTTTGCATTAAAACGCCAAGAACAATACTAATTTATATGAAAGTTGAAACATTTTTTTAATGAAGTTTCTTGTTCTTTAAAATTTTTAGAAATTTACAGGAAATTCTCTTTCTCTAAAAGCCTTGGATTTTGATTTATATTGGATTTGGATAAGACGTAATATAAACTTGTATTTAAACATTTCAAAACCCACCCAAATCAAAACGCAGGATTTTGTTTTTATTTTTATGTGTGATGATTTATCCCAAAAAAACAAATATTAACATTAAACTTCTGCAGAAATAGGTTCCGACGAAAACAAAATCTGGAAAATGTACCTTTAAATTGTTGCCACAAAACTAGGAATGAACAACAAAAGCTGAAAGCTAGCAACAAGAACAAACATATTATAAACAACAAGGCCACTACTTTTTGTAGTCAAACAAAAGAAAAATGGAAATGATACCAAATAGCACCTTACTAGAAGAAACAAGGATGAAAATAATTGTCGAAAGAAAAGGCAGAACAAGCTGCATGTTCACACACACACACGTGTGCGGCGATAGAGGACTCGGGAATTAGTGTTTTTTCCATTCTTACACGGCCACATGAATAGCATAGTTGTACTTGAAGATTCATGCATTACCTAAAATTGAAACATAGATGTCTTGATGAATGAGAGAGAAATTTCAATGAGAAATTAAAAGCGCTAAAGGCTGACGAATAAGGAGGTTAATGGCAAATTCTCTCTCTCTCTCTCTCTCTCTCTCTCCCAATCAATTTCAAGATCTCACGAAGATGATTGCTTTGCAGATTCGAGCTCATTCTCCAACGGAAACATTTTTTAAAAGTTTTCTAACATATCAAGGGGCAGAATTTATTTTAATATTTTATTTAAACAAAAAATAGTAACATCTGTACACATAATTCTCTTGAAATTATATAATTTTTTCTTATAATTTAATTAAAAAAATAAATATTTAATAAATTATAAGTTTTATATCAAGGGGCATATTAATAATTTTATATTTTTTAAATATGATAAATTTTCATAAAACCTAAGAATTTTGACAGCAATGCCTCATGCAATATTAATATTAGAGGTTACTCTCATCTTTCAAATAATAAATTATTGTGATTACAATAATATATATCAATAAAAAAAATAAAAGTAATATTAATATCATTTTTATCATATAACTTGAAAGTTGAAATTTTAGGACCATGCATATTGTGCATATTATTTTGATTTACTATATTCAAGTATCAAAATTTTTTATTTATGGCGGTTGGGATTTTAAGGATGCATATAACAGAGTTTTATATTGGCAATATAATTATTTTTCGAATATTGTTTACACATGAATTGAGCTTATTATAGTCATCTAAACACTATATCAGTATGAACACATTGTTGGAAATTTTATAATGGAAATCAAATAAAATTTTTTATTGTTAGATAATGTTGTTTTTCAATAATAGTTTTGATTTTGCTATCATACGAGAACTAATGGTATATAGCGTAAAACTAAAAATTTGAACAAATTATCTTTGCCTTAGTCACTAGACACTTTCATCTTATGCCATGTGTTTGTATATTTATTTTTCCACATTTCATATTTGACATAATACAACTCTCTTAATTTTTCAACCTAGTATCACTTAAGTTATATGTACACCAGATTTTACAATGTCTACACACTCCAATATTAGTAGTAATAATATAATTGCTTTTAAAAAATACGAACAACTAATATAATTGTCTCTAAGTAGTAAAATAAGAATCACTAAAGACATTTGATAAGTTGTATGAATTCATTTGAACAGGCATGGTTATTTATAATGTGTGTAGAAAACTTACTATAGTCTAAATTTTAATAGTAAGAACAAATTGTTAATTATTTAAGAAATTTTGCATATATCGCAACTAGTACTTGTCTAAGAGCAAGAGTAGTCTTTTCTTTTGGATAAATTTTCTTTTTCGAAATATAAAAATTTGACTATAGTAAAGATTAGGAGACATAATGGAAGCCTAAATGGGACTAATCTCAGCATGAATAATTTTAATTTATTTTAATTCTCCAAAGACGGTTTATATTAATTGATTTTTTGCTTGTTTTTTTAGATATATTTCCGGAATGGCTGATCAATTAATTTAATGAACTAAAATATTTTATTTATCGTGGGGTTTAATTTGCATGGACCCACGGAAAGAAAATTTAATGTGGTAAATTTATAAATCCTTAATTAGATAACGTTTTTATGTTTGATTCTAAACTATTTATTTACTAAAAATTAAAAACGACTTCTGAGGGCCCATATTTGATCAGCAAAATTTATTATGGATAATGATAATATATCATATTTGAACTAATAAAAGTTAAAGATATATTTTTAGTAATGTTATAATAATATAATTAATAATGATTAAGCATATTATGATGACAATATTACAATACAATTGTTGTGTTACATTATGATACAACTATTATTATTTTCATATTAACAGTTTATATTTAATTAGCTAAAATTTTAATACTATTCAAAAACATAATTAAGAACATAAATTGTTTCTAATTTTCAAGTATGTGTTCCTATAAAACAAATAAAAGAGAGGGTAGTTCTATAGGTGATTTGGGGAAAGACACTTTTTTAGGTGTAAATAAAAAGATTTTTGAATGTAATCAGGATGCGGGAATACTGTGGGCTACATGGTAATGGAGGGTTGCCAATTATAGTAAAAGTGGGTTATGTAGGTTGCAAGAGGAGGGAGTTATCTTTTTGGTAAATTTTAGGGAATGTCTGTGACATTTTTAAAACCTTAAGGGAGGTTAATATAATTTTTGAAATCTCATGAGAGGTCCCTATTTGTTTCTTATTTAGGAGTCTTTTATTAGTATGAATTGTAGTTGGATTGAAGTTAGGTCTAAAATTTAAATTTGATATAATATTGATGTTAATGTGAATCTAGAGTAGTTTATGTTTGAATTTACGTGAGAGTTTTAGTTTTAATTTTCATTTTATTTTTAATTAATTTAATTAATTAATGAGGTGAAAGTGTTAATATTGAATTTTGCATGTTATGCAGATGTTTGAGAGTGCACATAGTAAGCTATTTACAACTCGCATGTCTAATATGACTAAAATAAATGACTAGATAGTCTAAGGATTTTGTTTATAAATATTTATTTGTTTATTTATCCTATTCCATATATATATATATATGAGAAAAAAGGTCGTACCCAATGCACAAGGCTCCCACTTTAAGTTAGGATATATATATATATATAGAGAGAGAGAGAGAGAGTGTAGACTAAACATAGGATAAAATAACTACTTAATGGTACCATTATAAAGCCTTAGTAAATCAAGCACTAGAAATAAATACAAAGCTTGAATCAAATAAAATATTATTATAATATTGAAAACATTTTTTTGCATTAGTACTCCAAGCACAATACTATTTTATTTGAAGGTTGAAACAGTTTTTGAATGAAATTTCTTGTTCTTTAACATTTTTAGAAATTTAAAGGAAATTCTCTTTCTCTAGAATCCTTGGATTTTGATTTATATTGCACTTGGATAAGATGTAATATAAAATTATATTTAAATATGTTGAAATCCACCCAAATTCAAAGGCAGGATAATAATTTTTTTTTATGTGCGATAATTTTATCCCTAAAAAAAAAGCTTCAATATTATATTGCCACCAAAAAAAAAAAAAAATCTGAAAAATCTACCTTTAAATTGTTGCTACAAAACCTCATAAACAACAAAAGCTGAAAACAGAAAAAAAAATAAAATGGAAATGATATCAAATAGCACCTTAGTAGAACAAACAAGCACCAATCTAATGTCGTAAAAAAAGGCAGAACAAGCTGCATGTTCACACACACGTGTGCGCCCGATAGACGACTCAGGCATCAGTGTTTTTTCCATTCTTACACAGTCACTTGAATAGAATAGTTGTAATTAAAGATTCATGCATTACCTAAAATTGAAACCTAGATGTCTTGATAAATGAGAGAGATTAATTTCAATAACGAATTAAGCACTAAAGGCAAAGAAAACTTACGAATAAGGAGGTTCATGGCAAAGTCAGCTCCAAAGCATCCTCCCAGGGATATCTAGTTCATTGCAGAGGAGAAAACAGAACTTAAAAAACAAATTGAAACCATTTGAAAAAATATGAAGGCAATTGTCATTGAAACTAAATTTGAAAATATGAAGTCAATCATCTAACAATGGTTCATCTAATAAGATTATGTTTTCTCTAAAAAGTCATAAGAAATCAAGATAATGAGGAATTTAAGAATTATGTGACAAAATATTATGTGTCCGACTCACAGTTGTTGTTGAATTGAATTACAATAGAAGGGCTTTTTTCAATTTTCACTTTTTAATTTTATTAATTCATTTATTTCCTAGGCTCACTTTTTAATTTTTGATAAATATAATTTTACTAAAAAAGGAGAGAAAAAAACAGCAAAGAGTGGGAAAAAAAACAAGGAGAATAAAATGTTTTTTCCTTTACAAAATGAAAATAGCTACAGAATCAAAAAAAAACAAACACAAACCCAAGATGCCACAAGCAACACCACTCAACTCCAAGGGAGGTTATTAGAAGTAGCCACACCTTTAAGTATTTTGGCAATCCTCCATTATAACAATATGCAGAACAACATTTTCCTATCTTTTACCTAATCAAACCCTAAACAAAATGGGGCAACAAGTCTTGAACGTGGTTCCTAAGTTTCTCCAAAAATACCAAACAACTTCTTTTCAAGCGCCAAGTGAAACAAATGTGGAGAAGTCTCCCCACTCCTCAAACAAAGGACTTGTTACAATTTTTACTGCTAATAATAAATTTGATCCCGAAAGTAAGGAATATCCCGTTACACCAAAGATGCGGTTGACACAGCCAAAACCACACATGTATCCCAAGTCATTCTCTTTTGAAGCAAGTCATTGGTATTGATTTCCAAGGATCATATTAAGACTCCACATGATTCAACTAACCAAATCACTCCCTTAAACCATTATGAAACCGAACTTTCAGTTCACCACAAATTTGAACTAAAATCAAACCAATTTAAGTGGGTTAATTGAACTTTGGTTAACTAAAATTCCCCTACAGTTAAAATAAATAAATAAATGAATAAAAACATAGAAATAACATACTAATTTTTAAGACAACTTAAGCAATATATAAACAAAAATCCTACAATGTACTAAATAACCTCCCAATTGATCCCAAATCATCTTAGCATTGCTGAATGAGAACTCTAGCTTTTAATCAAGGGCTTTGCTTTTTCTTTTGTAAACTCAGTGTGGCTACAATAGTCTCGTTGTTCCCATCAGTAGATAGTAATACTGAAAATTTTAAAATTCTAATTTTACCTCTTAAAGGGTCTTTGAGCCTCATTAGTTTATAGTTTGTTTCCAGTAACCCCATCAAATACAGTCCATATTAGACCAAACTTGAGTGGGAGAAAGACCTAACAGGACTTGCCCATGTGCATTGTCACATAGGCATATAAAAGAAGGGTGCCTGGGCACACTCGTCTAGTTGACTGAACAAGAATTGGATGAAACTGAGTATTATAATGCAGAACTGAAATTGCCAGCATGATATTAGCAAAAAAACAAAAAAGTGAGGGTTGCTTGTCATCACTTACCAAAATTATGAAAATAAAAACCAGACATAGAACCTTAAAAAATAAAAATAGCAGCGTAGCTAGTTGTATTCCCACAACGCCAAAACTGAACAAACTAAAAAAAAAAAAAAAACTGATTGAGCACATAACCATTTTTTGTCATTAGGCCACATAACAATTAATTAACATACCATCCTTCAATCATGATAAATTTTCCATCATTCACGTAACAATTTAATGGTACCATTATAAAGCCTTAGTAAATGAAGCACTAGAAATAAATACAAAGCTTGAATCAATTAAAATATGATTATAATAATGAAAACATTTTTTGCATTAGTACTCCAAGAACAATACTATTTTATATGAAGGTTGCAACATTTTTTTAATGAAGTTTCTTGTTCTTTAAAATTTTTAGAAATTTACAGGAAATTCTCTTTCTCTAAAAGCCTTGGATTTTGATTTATATTGGATTTCGATAAGATGTAATATAAAATTGTATTTAAATATTTCAAAATCCACCCAGATCCAAACGCAGGATTTCATTTTTATTTTTACGTGTGATGATTTATCCCAAAAAAAAAATTAATATTAAACTTCTGCAGAAATAGGTTGCCACAAAAACAAAATCTGGAAAATCTAACTTTAAATTGTTGCCACAAAACTAGGAATAAACAACAAAATCTGAAAGCTAGCAACAAGGACAAACATATTATAAACAACAAGGCCACTACTTTTTGTAGTCAAACAAAAAAAAATGTAAATGATACCAAATAGCACCTTAGTAGAAGAAACAAGCACCAAACTAATGTCGAAAGAAAAGGCAGAACAAGCTGCATGTTCACACACACACACACACACGTGTGCGCCCGATAGAAGACTCAGGAATGAGTGTTTTTTCCATTCTTACACGGCCACATGAATAGGCTGACAAATAAGGAGGATAATGGCAAATTCGGCTCCAAAGCATCCTCACAAGGATCTCTAGTTCAGTGCAGAGAAGAAAACAGAACTTAGAAAAAACATTGAAACCATTTGAAAAAATATGAAGGCAATGTCATTGAAACTAAATTTGAAAAATATATAGTCAATCATCTAACAATGGATCATCTAATAAGATTCTTTTTTCTCTAAATAAGTCATAAGAAATCAAGATAATGAGGATTTTAATAATTATGCGATAAAATATTATGTGAGAGACTCACAGTGGTTGAATTCAATTACAATAGAAGGGTTTTTTTCCATTTTCTCTTTTAAATTTTATCAATTAAGTTATTTTCTAGGCACATTCTACTAAAAAAGGAGACAAAAATACAACAAGCACAGACTATGTCTTTAGCAATCTTCATTGCAACGAAGCACACTTTTTTTTTAAAATGCCTACTAGAAGTAAAATAGGTCAAGATCTACAGATATTCTTGGGTAAAATTTTGCGGAGTTGAACAAACATGCCCATCTCTCTCCCACACTCAATCACCCTTTCTTATTGATATGCAGGTAATATGACACTACTGGAGCTGTAATAAAAAATAGTTGAGACCAACTCTGTAGAATCCATATGTTCCTTTTTGCTTCAACAACATAGCATATAACATCTAAACATTACCCAATAACATATAACATATAGCCCATCCAATTGAAAATATGGTAGACCCTGTTATGCAACTTCACGCAGAGATGAAGATTCTCCAAAAAAAAAAAAAGTCGGGGAGGGGGGGAGTCTGCTGAAGGATGCAAGAATTCGGAATTGAAAAGGAGAACAATTCAATGAAAAGGAAAAGGAAAAGGAAAACAAACCAAAAGGAAGGACATCTCTCAAGAAACCAGTCATCAATTCAAGCGTCAAGAAAAAGAAGTGAGTGATAACGAGATGCATTAACACATTAAAGCCTTGGACGCGTGATTCGAGAATATCCAAATAAACCAAAACAAAACTGCAAAAACCCTAGAAGCAAAACCCTAGGCAAAAATAATCCACAATAAACAAGACTCAAACCCTAGTCTAAAATAACGAATCCAAAGTGAATAAAGCAAAAATCACAGTGAAACACAAACGAAAGCGCAGATTCAAATTGCAAGAAAACAAGCAAACGGCCGCCGGCATCGATAAAAGAAAGTGCCGCGAAATCATGGGATCTAAGTAGATTAATTGAAGACAGAAAGAAAGAGAAGTTAGAATATACCTAACGACATGGGGATCCCTAGATAACATCCGCAACAAAGAAACCTCGTGGAGAATGGTGGGAGGGACGCCTTCGTCGTCCTCGTGGAGGCGGGTCTCTCCAGGGCCACGGTCTTCCCCGTCGCCATCTCTCTTGCTCTGTAAACCCTCCCTCCCTCCCTCCCTCTCTCTCTCTCTCTCTCTCTCTCTGTAAACGCCTTCGTCGTCCTTGTGCAGGCGGGTCTTCTCCACGGCCACGATCTTCCCCGTCGCCTTCTCTCGCTCTGTAAACCCTCCCTCTCTCTCTCTCTCTCTCTCCCCCTAACAATTTCAAGATCTCACGAAGCTGATTGCTTTGGAAGCCGTATTATATAACCATTTGCAGATTCGGTCTCGTTCTCTAACGGCAACATTTTTTAAAAGTTTGAATTTGTTCTAATATGTTATTTAAACAAAAATTAGTATACACATAATTTTCTTGAAATTATATATATTTTTCTTATAAATTAATTTAAAAAATAAATATTTAATAAATTATAAGTATTGATATTTAGCATATTAATAATTTTAAATTTTTTAAACATGATTAATTTTCGTAATTTATATTTAATCAGCTAAAATTTTAATACTATTTGAATACATAATTAAGAACTTAAATTGTTTCTAATTTTCATGTATGTGTTCATGCAAGACAAATAAAATAGAGGGTAGTTCTATAAGTGATTTGGGGAAAGACACATTTTCAGGTGTAAATAAAAATATTTTTGAATGTAATGAGGATGGACGAGGGCTATAAGGTAGATCGCACTGTAATAGAGGGTTGTCAATTATAATAAAAGTGGGTTGCAAGAGGAGGAAGGAGTGAAGTGTGTGTGCAAATTCAAAATGATTTAAGAGAAAGTTTGTATCTTTTTGGTAAATTTTAGGAAATGTCTGTGACATTTTTGTGAAAATTTTAAAACCTTAAGGAGGTTATAATATTTTTTGAAATCTCATGAGAGTCCTTATTTATCTCTTATTTAGGAGTCTTTTATTAGTAATTGAATTGGAGTTGGATTGAAGTTAGGTCTAAAATTTAAATTTGATATAATTGATGTTAATGTGAATCTAGAGTAGTTTATGTTTGAATTTACGTGAGAGTTTTAATTTTCATTTTATTTTTAATTAATTTAATTAATTAGTGAGGTGAAAGTGTTAATATTGAATTTTGCATGTTATGTAGATATTTGAGAGTGCACATGGTAAGCTATTTACAACTCACACCTCTAATATAAATAAATAAATTTATTTATTTATCATATTATATATATATATATATAGAGAGAGAGAGAGAGAGTAGACTAAACATAGAATAAAATAACTAGAGCAGCCCCCATGGGCATGGAGCAGCAGAAATGCATCAGCACGTAAGAAGGAGCATCGGGGGTTCAAGTCTAGGTAGATAGACTCACGGAACTAACGGTACCTGTGGATGGTAAGAATTTACTCTATAAGCCAGCGGGGACCGTAGATGGTAGTGGAGATGTGTCCCGGGGGTCGGCTTGACTGAATGTCCAAATGATGCATGGAAGTCGTGTCCGCATTTTGGACTTTATCTGATCAGCGAGAGTTAGGAGAAAGACGTTGATCCGTAAGTTTGATACCAAGGAGTCCGAAGGGCTTGTTGGTCGCTGGAGTCTAGCTTCTCAAATGCATCCATCGCCAACGATTTCTCCATTCTCTCTCTCTCTCTCTCTCTCTCTCTCTCTCTCTCTCTCTCTCTCTCCCAATTAATTTCAAGATCTCACGACAATGATTGCTTTGGAAGTCATATTGTATAACCCTTTGCATATTCGAGCTCATTCTCTAACGGCAGCATTTTTTAAAAGTTTTCTAACATATCAAGTACAAACATAATTTATTCTAATATTTTATTTAAACAAAAAATAATAACATCACTATACATAATTTTCTTGAAATTTTTATAATTTAATTAAAAAATATATATTTAATAAAAAATAAAGTCATTTACAAATTATAAGTATTGACATTTAGCATATTAATAATTTTAAATTTTTTAAATATGATAAATTTTCATAAAACCTAAGAATTTTGCTATTAGTTATATGTAAAGCGAGATTGGTCCTCACCATCAATTACGATTTTATAGTTGGGTGCCTTTTCTCGAGCTTTGTATTTTTTTTAGTTATTAGAAATTTTACACTCGCCCACCATTTGGGGCTAGGGTTGTAATTTTTATTTTTAAATGTATCTGTAAATTACTATTTTTGTCCAAAGTCTTTGAATTATTTAAAGGTGGTGGGTTCCCACACAAATGCAGTCATTCATGTGTTGTCACCTTTAAGTAAGGTTTGTTGTCTTGTTGCGTCGGCTCGTCTGTCCCAAATAGAGTATTATTTAATATTTTATTTAAATTAATAATAAAACGGTAAAAACCTCTTTGTATTGAAGTAATTGTATTTTGATAAATATTATGACCTTAAAATCAAATATTAACTTGAAATTACTTGATCTTTGGTTGAGACACAACAAGACCATTTCTTTTTTATTTCGGGAGTTTGAATTATTTCTTCAATTTTTTTATGATATATTTCTCTTGATAATTGTTTTATATGTTTTCTTTTTTGTCTTATTAAATTAATTCTTTTGACTGCTAAATCTTTCAATGTATTTACTTCTTTTTCTTTTATTTTGTCAATGAATTCAAACATAATTTCTTGACCACTAATTTGTGTATGAATACCATATTCATTTACTTGAAATGGATAAATTAATGTAAAAAATGGTGTTCCTAAAATAATTTCTTGTTTCATATTTTTGACAAATATGAAAGTAGTTTTTTAACAAATTTCTTTATTACAAATATGAACGTCTAAAATTTTGTATTGTATTTGTAGTCTTGCATTATTTGCTTCATATAACTGCGTTGTAATTTTTTTATAGTATTGAGTTGGAATAAGTCTTTCTTAAACACAGTTTATGTCTACTCCAGTGTCCAATAAGGCACAGGCAACAAGAACAAATGTCTTATTAATAACAATTTTAACTTCTGTATAGCATTTGTGAATACTGACTTTTGACAAATATCATAAAAAAGCTTATCTTTCAAAGTCAACTTGAAAATCATTTGTTTCATCTTCAGATTCTATAATGGCTTTTCCTTTGTCACAAAATGTATTAACCTTGATTTGTAAATTTTTCATCTCAAATTTTATCTTGCTTATTTCTTCCTTTGTATTATTTACTTCTTGTTGTAAATCTTGAATAGTTGGTTGATTATTTGTATTATTAACTACAAGTTCTCTTTCTTTATATCTGTTGATAATATCTGTAATATCATATCCCTTTTGAAACTTGGGTTTTTTTTCTTTAGTTAATTGTTGCTTTAATTTTGTTAAATATTTATTTTTAACTTTTGGATCTTCAATGTGTTCTATCATTTATATCAATGTCTGGTTTAATATAATGTTCGTCAAAAACTTCACCCATTTTTGGTTCATTCACTTTGATAAAAAAAATTTAATAAGTTTTCCAAAATGGTTTTTATCGTGATTCAAGTTTTTCGGTCCTGAAATCTACATTTTTCCAAAAACAATTCAAAATGATTTTGAATTATTTCAAAAAAAAAATTCATCCTCCTTGGAACCAGTTTCGCTTTTATGGATTTGTGGTTTTCCCACTAAGAAACCAAACATCTTCAAAGTTTAAGAAAGAAAATGACATATTTTTTAAAACAAATACTTATTTACCCTTTTGACTTTTAAAATATAAACAAACTTTTAATGGACATATTAAATAGGTAGGTATGGGTGTTGCATTTATCCATTTAATTTTAAAGCATGTGAAAGCAATTGTTGAATAGCAATGAAACTTATGACTTCAAATATTACCATTGCCACATCTTTCAATCATCCTTTGAGGTCATTTGATATGTTGCTCAATTGGAAAATATAGAAATTACATTAGTAATTATGTAATATTGTAATTGAATTTCAAATAATTGGTTTAGTCAATATTAATTATGAACCTAAATAATTGCGTACATCTAAATCGAACCAATTATGTAATTTCATATATGTATTAATTGGTGAGAATTTATTAACCATATGCAAGAAGTTCGAACCAGATATGGAAATCCTTAGAGAAAATTATAAGCATAAGTTAAATAAAAACAATCGAGACAAATTCTTCAAAAAATATAATTGTCCCAGCAAGCTTTTAATGACCCATTAAATCCTTTAATAAGTATGGTCGCTTCTGTTGGTTCTTCAGCTCTTGGATTTGTTATTTTGAAAGCAGTGACTGCTACTGTCATTTGTTGGACTAATGTAGTAATTTGGTATTCCGTATATCTATCTAAATTCCATTCATGTAAATTACTTCCAAAACTTCTATATGACCTCGTAGGTTCATCTTCAAATAATAAACTTGGAAGTGTCGGTTTTTTGAAATATGTTTTGACACTTTTGTTTTTCCAAGAATTGTTGTCTATTTTAGTTATTTCCAAATCACTTTCTTCTTTAAAACTTCTTTCTAGATTTTGAATAGCTTCTTTTGTTAATAATGATACAGGCTTATTGACAATTTTGACTAAGTATTCTTCATTAATTTCTATTGAACCCTTTTGTTTAATTATTTGAGCTTCTGTTCTGGACATTTTCAAGATTTCTTTTGGATCTTGTTTAGGTAAATCCTTACCATTCCAATTGGCTAATTTTTTTTTCAATATTTTCTAAATAAAATTGAATTTCTTTCTTATCTGATCTTTTGCTTGATGAAGATTCTTTTTGTTCTATTTTTACTTCTTTTAAAAACTTTCCTATTTTCTTGATATTTTGAACCAGCCTATCCATAATCTTTCTAATTTTTTTCTTATTCTTGCAGGTTTTAATCTTCCTAATTGGGACCACCCTATAAGCTCTCCTGGCTTAACAGGCTGACCATCGGATTTTCACTGATTGATCAACACTTAATGAAAGTAAAACATGCAATTTTTCAAAAAAAAAATTGAAAAGAAAATGAATAGTTCTGGCTCTGATACCAAAACGTGCTAGATCACTCAAACAAGAAAGTAAATTGGACAATTTTGAATCATTCTAGCAAACAGGCAGACAAAGCAAACAAATTCAAACAATTTCTATTGCAGAGGTTCAACCATTATGGTTGCAACTGCAAAGCATACTTATGAAATAAAGAAAATAATTATAAAACAAACTTGTATTGAATTGAAAACTTACTTAAGTTTTATTAATTGATTATTTACATGACAAAAAACCTATGGACGAAGTATGAGAGAGAGAAAGAGGGAGAGAGAGAGAGAGAGAGAGTTGGGTGGAGCTTGAAGACTTAGACTTTCTCTAATAGAAACCCCCAACTTGGTGCGAGTTACAAATGAAAGAAAAACTCTTATTTATAGACTTTAAGGCTCGGACGTCAAACAATTTGGAATTCGGGATGAGTTAGTGGGGGTACTCTTTGGGCCCCATCGACCACTAAATTCAACACTAGACCCATTATAGGACAAACAAGCCAACGCAACAAGACTACAAACCTTACTTAAAGGTGACAACACATGAACGGTTGCATTTGTGTGGGAACCCACCACCTATAAATAATTCAAAGACTCTTGACAAAAATAGTAATTTACAGATACATTTAAAAATAAAAATTACAACCCTGGCCCCAAATGGTAAACATGTGTAAAATTTCTAATAACTAAAAAAAATACAAAGCTGGAGAAAAGGCACCCAGTTGTAAAATCATAATTAATGGAGATGAGGACTTCTCTTTGCCTTTTTTTGATAATGGGAGATAATGAGTTGATGTGTCATTGTCATCTTTGAAAAAGTGGCCGCAACTTTTGACAATTGAGACTTCAAATTATTTCTTCTTAGTAGATCTTTGGTCTTTTGATCTTACCTTCTCAGTTATTGGATTATCCTTTTGAAAAAAATCATACCAGTTCTCGATATCTGATCCTAAAAGATTGAGACCAACAGATTTGGGAGAATCTGGCACTGTTGAATCAGAATCTGACGATTCTAGTTGGGCAATCATTTTGATTAACTTATTCTTCATATTGTTGGACTTTAATCTTCTTGAGCTTATTGAAACGGTGTCTTTTTCTTCAAAGACTTTCTTATTACCTTTTGCTTTTGGAAAAGATTCTTGAGGGATAGCAAAGGAATTCTGACAAGAAGCTTGTGCCGGACAAATTCTGACCTTTCCTTTTGGCATGGTGAATTTATCCCACCATCTAACTTTGCAAGCTCTTCCAACGGCTTTTGAAAAACAAATTCTATTTTCTTCTGGAGGAACAATTAGAATCTCATTCCAAAGAAGTTTCTTTGGTTGAGATACTAACGAGGTACGCTCATTATTAGCTTGTAATAATGATGTTGATCCTTTCAGACTTCCTTTGATAGCATTTGGAAAAACTGTCAAAGTTGTTACTTATAATAAACTCTGTAAATCATTTCAAGTTATGAAGATCTATTATCCATATTATAATTTTTTGTTTGAATATCTAATGTTAAATGCTTGTATATTGATTCATCATGGAGGTTTGCCCTAATATTTGGATAACATTCAAAGTAAATTGGACCTTTAGCTATGTTTGATTCTAGCATTCCTAATAAGGGATCATTGAACTCATGAAGTTTGAACCAGATATGGAAATCCTTAGAGAAGATTATAAGCATAAGTTAAATAAAAACACTGAGACAAATTTTTCAAAACATATAATAAGGAAGAAAGAGAGAAAATAAAGACAGAATGGTGAGAAGAAATGCAAAAAACTCAAAAGAATATTTTATTTTTCAAATATTTAAAAGATAGGCGAGCAATTATTGTTATTCATAATAATAAAAAGAGTTGGAAGTTGTTTGATAATAATTATGTTTCGTCAACGCATCCTCCAACAGATACTTTCAAATTGATTACAAGGGAACCGAAGTGTAACACCCCGACCCTCTAAGTGGGCTACTAATCCATTCATTTACCTGCTAACCAACATTCTAATGTCATTTATGCAGCGGAAAACATAATTATAATCTTTCAACAAATATAATACAAGAATTTTCTAAATCTATCTATATACCACAATAAACCATGCATTCACCTGCATTCACGTATATATATATCTCCAAAACATAACCTACACTTCCAATATTCACAACCATCCATTTCTCATAAGATTTAAAACATAAAACATAAAATATAAAATATAAAATATTTACATCCCAAAATGTTATCAAAATTATACCCTTTTCTTTCCATAACCCAAAAATGTTATATCCAACTCGAGCTCTCTAAGCTCGATTTCGTGGAGGTCCTGGAAAAGATAAGTTCATATTTGGGTGAGATATATCTCAGTAAGGGAAGAAACAATATATTAAAACAAAGTGTGACCAACATGAGGTCTGTAAATAACATAAGTATACATTTCCATCATTTGCAAATCATTAGCATAATTTCTAAAATCATTTCTTGTTCCTAATCAAACATATGCAAGACATTTTACCCACAAGATTACCCAAGGATAGGGGTGATTACCCACTCATATAAGTAGCACCCCTCTGCTTTGATACTTTAGGTAACCCAAAGGTCACAATTAAAGCATACCAGAACACTCACCTTACTTAGTAAGCCCCTAGGTAATGATGTAATCTCGTACTCACACAATTCATATAAAGGTTTACCAGTGGAGGCCTCGAGAATAAGGAAATCTTCTCGCCTATACAAATAGCTTCCCTCTACCCTAACACGTTATGCAGCCTAGTGCCCATCTGATACTTACCAGGGCACTCATTTTTATTAACAAGCCCTCGGGTGAAGAGTTTGCTCCGCCCAAACGTAACACATTTTACTAACATACATACTGATAATATCATAATACATTATTATGTCCGTCGTTATCCTGTAATTCTTAACTGTTCATGTTCTTAACTTAATCATTTCATAGCATTTCACCTTATATGGCTTATTTTTATTTCATCACATTTCATATTTCCTTATCATTCTCATAGTCTTCTAATTACAACAGCTCCCTTTTGGTTGTTATTTCTACAGCTCGCTTTTGGCTGTCATTAACATGATCTACAGCTCCCTTTTGGCTATTATAAGTATAATCCACAACACCTTTTTGACTGTCATAAACATGATCCACAACTCCCTTTTAGCTGCCATAAACGTGATTCATAGCTCCCTTTTGGTTGTCGTAAACATGGTTGCATTAACAAACTCATGCAGCACATTCCATATAACATTTCATTTTAGTGCATTTCCTGCATATCATGCATCTCATACATATAAAATAGTCTCATACAAGGTTCAATTTACTCATGCCACACTATTTAGTAGAAAAATTCATATATATATATATATATATATGTATTCCCCATAAAATAAGCCAACCCGCATTTAACATTTATATACTCAAAATATATATTTCTTATCTTACATAATTATTCTGAAAATATCTTTCACTTTCATCAGTTCATTTTCGCATATACGTATCTAATAAACAGCTCTAAGTTCGAAAAACATAATTTAGATGGTTGACATTTTAAACTCATACCAAAACATAGAGACGTATATATAACACAATTCATTTTCCATTAAATTCATAAAAAAAATTGATTTAATTTATATTTTTTCTCTTACCTGGTTTCTTGAACTACGCCAACAAGGACCCCAAAAAGTTACCTGCGGCGCTCACCCGACTCTTGAATAAAAAATTCTAGTTCGTGTTGACTTAATAGGTCATATCCGATTTTGATAATGACAAATACTCTTGGTATTTGATGACTTTCGAGTTTGCGTGCACGTATATAATTAGCAGTTCAACTAATGGAACTTGAAGACTCAAAGTTTAAAGACCCAGAATGTAATTCATGTTATATTTTGGGCCTGTAATCTCTGCATATCATGCATTTAGGTTTTGTAAGCTCAAAAAGACCGTAGTTTGACCATAGGGACCGAATGACTTTAGGGCATGGTCGATCGACGTCAGGTTTTTGGGCGTACTTGAAAAGACCCTAGGTTCCTACACATTGTGCACAAAGTCCCCTTAATCACGTACATTATCAGAGGAAAGAATTGAAATAAAATTGGACAAAATAGGAAAAGTATGAGAGAGCTTGGGCAACCGAACCCTAGGTGAACAAATCACCTCGCCCACCCAAACCCTTTGAAAGTTACATTCCACCAACTCGGGCGACTGAGCGATTTAGTTAAAAAACAGCCTCGGGCGACCGAACACACAAGTTCAGGCCATTGAACCTATGATCGGGCACCCGAATATACAAAAACATGTTTTCGACTTTGATTCAGACCACCGAACTAGAACTCGGGCTGCCGAACCTATGTAAGGGCCTTTTATGAATGTGTCTGTTCGGGCGACCAAACCACGGTTCAGCCACCCAAACCTCGGCGGGTTAAAATTAATTTAACTGAGGTAAAATTAGGTTAAGTTGGGTTAAATGTGCTAAAGCCTTTTTGAACTTTTCTAATAATACCCAATAGGTCCCAAACGATTATATTTTTGACCTAACCTATAAATATGGGTTCATTTGTGAGGATTAGTGAGAGATTAGCAAAAATCATTATCCAAAAATCCTCTCTATTTCGAAATCCCACTTTGCTCAAATACCTTCAAATACTCATTCCTTTAATAAATCTTTGTATTGTAAGAGCTTAGTAAGTGTGCTTGTAATTGCTCGATAGTGCTAAATACTCCCACTTGCTTGTGTGATTGAGATATTGTTTTTTAGGAGTTTAGCTTAGGTTTATCCCACAAATTTTTATACTATAAATCTTGTGTTGGGATAACCTGGTAAGTTTAGGATATTTGCATTATTATTGCAAGTGTCCAATAGTTTGGTTTTTGTTGTGCAAATATTTTTCAAACAAACAAAACATTTTCAAACTAGTATTGTGCGTATTTCATTAAGGAAAATCTTATTGAATTAGTTTGATTATCTAATTCATATCTTTGGAATATTGATTTGCTACTGAACTGTGCATTGCTTAGATTCCAAAATACTACTTGTTTTGAACACTCTTGAGCATATCACTGATTATACCATATTGAGTGTTGTTAGCACAACTATTTGCATCATTGAGCTAACATGACCTTTATTATTGATGTGTATGTGATTACGCTTATTGGGTACATATCTGCTTTACATGAAAGCACAATCACTATACCATTTTAGTGAAAATACTACTGTATTTTCAGGCGTGGCCTGAAGGGATTTGATCTAACCCAGAAGGATCAGGTTGGGGTCAGCCCTGTGAATTTGACCTAGGGCCTTCTCCGCCCCACAAGGAGAGTTTGTAAAGATTGAGGTCAGCCCTGTGCTAATTGACCTGGTTGTATTAGGTGCCGCTCCACCCGTTAAGTGAGCCATTAGTGGAATTCTTGTGCTGGTATAGCCAAGGCAGGAACGTAGGCACAGTTGGCAGAACCCCGATAACATTTCTTGTGCATACTTTTAATTTTTGCATTTTAAATTCTAGCACATGAATGTTTATATTTTACTATTGTGAATGATTGGGTTTATATTTGCATAGATAGACCTTAGGTTGAGTAAAACAGCTGTTAAACCAATTGACCTAGGAAGGAATTTTTAAATACCTAATTCACCCCCCTTTTGGGAATACACCAAAGCTAACAATTGGTATCAGAGCCACGTAGTATAGACTAGCTGTTTTTTTGTAAAAGATCGCAATGACTCAATTTGGTGTATCCCCATTCGGTGAGGGACTGTCACTTTCCAGTCCTCCATTATTTTGTGGTGTCAATTACACTACGTGGAAAATTAGAATGACCATATTTTTGAAATCTATGAACTGGAGGGTCTAACTTGTGACTGCTAAAGGAAGATGTGCACAAATAAATGAAAATGATTTTAATATGATTAATGCTAATGTCATGGATATATTGTATTGTGCTTTAGAGACTAATATTTTTATTGAGATTGTGGCATGTAGTAGTGCATAGGAAATCTAGGATGAACTCGAAAGGAAATATGGAGAATCCCAGGAGAATGAAACCACCACTCAGGAAGTGGTAAATGACACGATAATTGCATTAACAGACAGTGAGGTATATGTTCCTATCTCAGCCTCCGTAGATGATTTTGTTGCTGAATGCTATGATGTATCTAATGCTGAATCATCTGCTAACTATTGTGATAGTACCATTATTGATGCATTTGATGATTCTCATGTTGAATATTGGAATATATCAAGTAATGAATCATCTGAGTACCCTTGTGATTATTATGCTATTAGCTCATATGATATGTGATGCATGTTGTGATGACTCTTGTGCCAAATCCTGTGATATATTGATGAGTCATCCAATGGTTCTGATGATAATACTGTATGCATTTATTCATATGAATTAGTGATAAATTTTGTGATGAATCATGTATTGAATCTTACAATGAAAGCATGCCCTCACATACATCACTAGAAAATGAATCATTTAAAATGCATAAGACTCTAGTCGGGATGTCTAAGAAGAAAACCTTTTTGAAAAATGAGAGTAATAGGTTGGCAAAACAATTAGAAAAATTAAAAGAGTATCATTTCATGCTTGAAAATAAAAAGGTTAAGAAGATCTTGAAAATCATCTGCTTAGAGAAAGAGATAAATGATTATTCTAGCATAACACTTGAAATTAAAAATGAAAAGAATAATCACAATGAATCCTTAAGAATTAAAAGAAATAAATTTTTCAGAAAGGGTTCATGGTTAGCTCATCAAACCCATAATCATGCTACATCAAGTAAAAATGGAAGAGGCTTAGACAAGAAAATGATTTGGGTAATCATGAAAGCAAACCTCGTAGGACTTAAGGAAAAATGGATTCAAATTGAAATGATCTTCTAGTTAATCTTTCCTTTGTTTCTAGGTTTAAGGGTAGTGATGACCAAAAGGCAAGGATGTGGTACATGCTTAAAATTCCAAAATTTAGTATATGCATTCACTAAACACTATCTTGTTATACTAAGAATCTTTATCTACTTCCAAATGAACATGGCATCTATGCCTGGTATTTAATTGAAAATGCTTAACCCATGCTTAAATATAATACTTTAAGTTAAGCCATTGTTGTCCACTGCACAAAATTAGGGTTCCATCTTATATTATATATCACTATACCCTAAACTTACTTTTGAATGTGAAAAGCCTAAATCAAAATCAAGTCATCACTCTAGGCTTAAAGGATTATTGATCATAAATGACTAATAGATATTGAGTGTTTCTCATAGCTATAACCAAATTAGAGGCATCCACTAGGGGAGTGTTCCCTTTGAGTTTAAATTATAACTCCTCTAATTTTGGTTCATCATCCCATTCATAGGAAATATTTACCATATCACGATCACATCGGGTAAAGATCCATCCTCTCATTGGTTCGTATCCTTGCTCCTCTATGTGATCATATCTGAAGGATACTTTCCAATCACTAAAGAGCAGTGTTCAAAAATTCATATACTCCTATATGCTCCTTGCCCAAGCATGGACATGATTATCATCACAGAAATATTTAAAAAAAAATGTCCTGTCAAATACTCTTCTGAACATAATATAAATTTAATCCTTAAGAGTATTTAATTTATAATTTCCTTCACAAGCACTCAAATCATTAAGTCATATCCTTTAGAGCTTTATGTACTCAAAGATGAGTTGAATGGCTAATATGATCGCCTAGGTTTCAATCCATATAAATATATAAAATTCTACACCTATGCATGTGCAACTTTAAGTCGAAAGCCATTCTAGCTCGAGCCTCTCTCACATATTGAAATATTATTAGAAAAGAGGCAGACATAGGCTTATAACACTAAACGAATATACGTTGTGACTTTTGATCAAATAATCCCAAAGCATTCACGCCAAGATTAAATCACGAAAAATCTAAACACTTGGCAAAGTAATTGAAAAATGAAAAAGGCATAAAATGGATTAGTGCATAACTCAGGGGGAGCATTTATAGTTCATATCTATATATATTGAATGCTCTCATATTCTTATATCGTTTATGCCTTTATGCCTATATGTGCATAACATTACAGCATACTATCCATGATTTGATTAATGGCTGAAATTTCTTTGATGGATAGTTTATATTTTCTACTATTGAGCTATACTGAATAACCTGAGTTGATTATACTACTGAATTGCATGCCTGTGTTGAAAGCCTCTTGCATGGCGGAAGCAGTGATATAATTTGCATGCTAGTTGTGGATATTAGGTTGTTGCTTGCTTGACATGGTTTATTTGTTGAAAACAACCCACTATCAGGTACTGGTTTTATGGGAAATTGTCCTATATACAGGTTGGGGTTAGTTCTGTGAATTTGACTTAGGGCCTTCTCCGCCCCGCAAGGAGAGTTCGTAAAGGTTGAGGTCAGCTCTGTGCTAATTGACCTGATTGTATTAGGTGCCGCTCCACCTGCTAAGTGAGTCATTAGTGGAATCCTTGTGCTGGTGTAGCCAAGGCGAGGACGTAGGCACAGTTGGCTGAACCTCGATAACATTTCTTGTGCATGCTTTTAATTTCTGCATTTTAAATTCCAGCACATGAATGTTTATATTTTACTATTGTGAATGATTGGATTTATATTTGCATAGATAGATCCTAGGTTGAGTCATACAGTTGTTAAACCGATTGACCTAGGAAGAAATTTTTAAATACCTAATTCACCCCCCCTTTTGGGAATATACCAAAGCTAACAATTCGATCCATTAAATCAACCCTAAATAAAATACTATTTTAATAATTTTTAGGCCCGTAAATTCCTAATAAATAATTATACTCTCAAATATAACCAATTTTATTAATTTCCAAAATCTCATTCTCGCTTTGAAGTGGGGTCTAGGAAACCCAAATTGAAAATTTACTCTGACAAAAATAACCACGATCGTGATTAGAACCTCATGGTGGTATTCGATCGTCGATTTAGCGGCAGATTTAAGGAAAATTGAGAAAATAGAGAAAGTTATCTTTTCCTAGGAGTGGTGCCTAAGTCGCTCTTACGACAAATCCACTCCAGTAAAAATTTCAGTGGTGGAGTTAGGAACCCAACGGTACCTTCTGTTTCCCAATCGACCAAATATCCGTTGAGAAATTAAGGAAAAAGAGGAGGAAGACGGAGGAGAGAGACGAAGAGTGAGAGACCGAAGAGAGACGCAGGGGCGAGAGTTCCAGAGAAATAGAAAGATGAAATTGAAATTTCAATTGCAATATGACTTTGGATTGTATTAGGATTGCATTTTATACACTTTAAATATTATATTCATATTATATTATTACATTAGTATTATATATATAAATCCCATCTTCTAATTTAGAAAGAAGTTTTAAAGAAGAAAGTGATTTTGAAATAAATTAAATAAACAACAATTCTTGGAAAAACAAAAGTGTCAAAACATATTACAAAACACCGACACCTCCAAGTTTATTATTTGAAGATGAACCAATGAGGTCATATAGAAGTTTTGGAAGTGATTTATATGAATGGAATTTAGATGGATTTACGGAATACCAAATTACTACATTAGTTCAACAAATGACATTTGCAGCCACTGCTTTCTAACTAATCTAAGAGTTAAAGAACCAACAGTAGCGGTCATACTTATTAAAGGATTTAATGGGTCATTAAAAGCTTAGTGGGACAGTTATCTCACTTCAGCAGAAAGAGATCAAATTCTTACTGCGGTTAAAATTGAAGATAGAAATGGTCAACCAACTCAAGTTAGGGATGCTGTATGAGCATTACATAATTCTCTTGAAATTTTATAATTTTTTTTATAATTTAATTAAAAAAATAAATATTTAATAAAAAAATAAGTTCATTTACAAATTATAAGTATTGATAGCATATTAATAATTTTAAAATTTTTAAATATGATAAATTTTCATAAAACCTATGAATTTTGCTATAAGTTCTATGTAAAGAAAGACTCATAAAAATTTTATTTTTGAAATTAAATTACACTTGCTTTTTGAATTGATTGCAATGTTTGATAGTATTGTCTCATGCAATATTAATATTAGCGGTTACTATTATATTTCAAATAATAAATTATTGTGATTACAATAATATAAATCAATAAAAAAATAAAAATAATATTAATATAATTTTTATAATTTAATTTGAAAGTTGGAATTTCAGAACCATGCATATTGTGCATATTATTTTGATTTACTACTATATTCAAGTATCAAATTTTTTTATGTATGGTGGTTGGGACTTTGAGGATGTATACAACACAGTTTTATATTTGCAATATAATTATTTTTCGAATATTGTTTATTCATAACTTGGGTTTGTTATAGTCATCTCCAAACACTAGATCAACATTATATGCACATTGTTGGAAATTTTAGAATGGAAATCAAACAAAATTTTTTATTGTTAGATAATGTTGTTTTTCAATAATAATTTGAATTTTGCTATCATACGAGAACTAATGGTATATAAGCGTAAAACTAAAAATTTGAACAAATTATTTTTGCCTTGGTCACTGAACACTTTCATCTTATGCTATGTGTTTGTATATTTATTTTTCACTTTTCATATTTGACATAATAACTCTCTTAATTTTTCTACCTAGTATCACTTAAGTTATACGTACACCAGATTTTACAATGTCTACAAACTCCAATATTAGCAGTAATCATATAATTGTTTTTAAGAAATACTAACGACTAATATAATTGTCTCTAAGTAGTAAAATAAGAATCACTAAAGACATTTGATAAGTTGTATGAATTCATTTTAACAAGTTTGGTTATTTATAATGTGTGTAAAAAACTTACAATAGTCTAAATTTTAATAGTAAGAACAAATTGTTAATTAGTTAAGAAATTTTGCATAATTTGCAACTAGTACTTGTTTAAGAGCAAGACTAGATTTTTTCTTTTTCTTTTTTTGAAATCTAAAAATTTGTTGTTTGTGTTAGATTCCATCAAAACCAATGTAGTGTATGGGATATCTTTGAGAGAATATTAAAAAATAAGGAGGAAATTGTAGGAAATATAGCAATTCTATAATACATAAATAAATAAATAAATAAAATTGGCAATTGAAAATCATAAAAAAATGTGGAGCTTTACCCTTCTTTTAGAGGATGAGAGCAAAAAACAAAATCCTAAATATCTAACTAAACAATGAATGTGTCTTAGTGTCCAATTACACATAGAAGAGGATTTAAGCATTACACTTCGTGTTTAATTTATGAAAATGATTTTTTTTTTGAGAATTTAAAAGATATGTCTCATGCACAAGCCCAATTACAAGTAAGTATTGTATGATATCAAGATATGCCCTTCTCAAAGTCTAATACTACATAGTGTGAGGGTTCAAGCAAAACATTTTACTCCCCTTGCATATATGAGTTTCATGCGGATAATAAATTTGAATATGAGTTATAATGCAGTGCATTCAAATATGAAAATGATATTTAATGCTAGATCAAGTTAAAATTTAATTTACACCTTGAGATATATTTTATTTAATGAAATTAAGTTGGATTTTTTTTGTACGGGAGGGGGGGAAGGGGGTTTATTTAACAAGCTTCATATATAATTATTCCATAAATTTGCAGCTAACTTCTATAAATTGATGAATTTAGTGAAACTTTAAGGTTTTAAACTACACAGATTTTAATGTATTGACTATGTTCATATTAAAAACTTTCAACAAACATGAACTTTGGTTCGCAGTTCACCTCTTAACATCCTGTGGGTTATGTTTAGGGTTCAAATCTCTTATAAAGGATTCCTCCTAAATTTACAAAGGTGGGGGGGAGGGGGGAGGGGGACTTTGGATACAGGTGGGAAGGGGGTTATATATATATATATATATATATTCAAAACAACCATGACGATTGAGCGAAATCTTTAAAAAGGAGCATGGAAAAGTGTTCGAGGTAAAAAATTTAGAAATAAACATTTTTTTATAGAAAACATAAATTTTAAAATATTTGTACTTTATATATATTTCTAAGAAAAATCATAAAAGCTATGATTTACATTTGAAGAAAAAACATTAGTTTAAATTAAAGAATAAATATCACGTGCCATGATAACCAATGGATGAAAAATGACAATCCACAACAACTCTTTTTAAATACTAATGTGACATTTAAGTTAGTTTGACATAATCAACTTGCTAATCGTAAAATTCGAGATGGGACTCAAGAAGTTGATATTAATAAAGTATAAAATATGAAATATGCCCAAAAAAAAAAAAAGAAGAATGGACAAGTATTGAGTAATAGTATTTCTATTATTATTATTAATTTTAAAAAAAAGTTATTGGAAAGAGGGCGAGTTTAAACAAATAAAGTCCTACAATTTTTTTCTACTTTTACAGAGAATGAATAAAACATTAAAAATAATAAGGAATTCGCTCATATTTTTAAGGTTGAGTTTGAGTGCGTCCTTTCTATGTCTTAAGGTTGTCATAGTAAATGAGTAACTTATTCTTAATTTAGCTTTTTTTTTTTTTAACCAGCACTTAAGTTAATATTTATGCTTAAAATCTAATTAATGATTTATCGACATCAATAGTTTATAGACTCTAAAATACCCCAATGATACAAGATTTTTTATAATTTAATATTGGACATAGATTAAGTGTGAGCATGTAACGACCCCAAATTACTACTTTTTTTTATCCAAATAATATTAATTCACAATAAAGTTCCGGACTCAAAGTGGTACCGAGGATACCCGTTCATAAAACATACTATTTACGCAGCAGAAAACATAAAATACCCAAACCTTATTTACAATACTAGAGTTTTACTATTTCCACAAATATACATATACATTTCCCAAAATCCACAAAATGTCCTAGGGATTTCTCAAAATCCACTCTCCTGCGCAATACTTATCCTGAGTTTAGGGAGGTAGCAACACCTCCTCCTCTACCTTGGAGCTCACCTCGCCCACCTATCTAGATCATCTGAAATATTTGGAATTCTGGGGTGAGACACCTCTTAATAAGACAAGATAAATTATTACCAGTGTGTGACAAATGAGTTTTACATGAATAACGTATTTATTAATTAAGCTGTGATTGAGATAGCATTTCAATGTAAAACATATCATAATTCACACACACACACACACACACACACACACACACATATATATATATATATACATATATTATGTATATATAATCATATTTACATTAAACATGAACTATGTATTTCCGCTAAAGGTATGTTCAAATAGAAAGTATATATATATATCTGTCTGTGAAAACCTCCTTGGATGGATAATTGTAATCATGAATTAACCACGCATGATCGGGTTGTGCAGCCCGTGGGCTAGACTTAACCATGAGGTCAAACTGTAAATTGTCTATAGTACGATTGGTCTCCTCAACCTGGTTCGGACTGCCAGGGAGCTCTACTCTCCTCTGAGGCTGTAGACACCCTATTTTTAGTCGACCCAAATATAACAAAGGGGTTACTTCTTTATTATTATTATTATTATTATTATTATTATTATTATTATTATTATTATTATTATTACAAAAAAAAAGAGTGCAAAATAAAAAATAAAAAGAAGAAGAAGGGGCCGTCACCTATTAGGGTTTTGGAAATATCTTATAAAAAAAGGGGAGGGGGCTCGCAAACAGCGGTAGAGAAAACACAAAAAAAAAAAACCTAGGCTTTCCTATACCTTCTTGAGACGTGTGGGTGCTGACCCCACTCGAAAGGAATAATAAACTTCAAAATTTTGATTTTTGAAAAATTCACTTTTGAAACGTCTCGAAGATCATAATTATGATATATGAAGATGGAATTTGTTTCAATCAAAATTAATTCGCAAAACCTTCTACTCTTTAGAGGATTAGGAGTGTGAAAATGGCACCCTCTAAAGAAATAGTTTTTGAGAACTTCGAAGGGGGAAGATGAATCCCATTCAGGTTCAATGGGAAACAGATCTTCGAAGATATCTTTTGTAACGTACCCTTTTGTAGTCTTTTCTTGTAAGGAGAAAGAACTCTCTTCTCCTTCCATGATTTCTTTAAAAGAAGGGGGGTTTGAACAGAAGGAGGCCTTATGAGAGGTGAGAACTTATTTTGTGCAGGGACATCTTTTGATGAGGTGGCTTTTGAATAGTAGTCACAGCTTGTTTGTTTGGACATTTTCTCTGTAAAAAATCCCTTGTAAGAAAATTTGGTATTGAATTTGAAGTGCCTTTAATAAATTCAATTTGAAAATCGAAAACTGAAAGAATTGTTTGTGCTCTGGCAAAAAAATTGTTTTGAAACGAGATTTTTAACATCTTTTTTCCAAAATATCTTTTGCACTTTTGCAATATACTCTAAGTAAAAATTCATTGTTAAAAAAATCATCTTGAAATTTTTGAATGCATAAAACAATTGATAAAATTTCCTTTTTAACTATTGAGTAATTGACTTAAGGACTTGACCAAGCTCGTGAATGGAATCTGAATAGGGTTTCTTTTAATCCTAGCCGTTGCTTGAGAATACCTCCAAATCCATCATTAGAGGCATAATTTTCTACAATCATGAAGGCCTTTGGATTTGGAAGACTAAGGCAGGGTAAGGTTTTGACTAAAACTTTAACTTTGATAACTATTTGAGTATGTTCATCTGACCATGCAAGTGGATTCTTTTTTAATCTTTTGAATAATGGCTTAATAATAATTCTGATGTTTGGAATGAAATCTGCCATGTAATTTAAACAGCCTAAAAATCTTTGAAACTGATTTTTATCTTTTATTTCATTTGGAAATTTGTTTGCAAAATCTAATGATCTTTGAATTGGGGTAATGGTATTTTGATAAATATTATGACCTAAAAATCTAACATTAACTTGAAATACCTTGATCATTGGTCGAGACACAACAAGACCATTTCTTTTGATTATTTCAAGAAAAAAATGTTGAGATGCTTGAAGTATGGTTCTATTGATTCAGAGTATACAAGGACATCGTCAATGTATACGATTATAAACTTTGTATAAAGATTAAAAATTTTATTCATAATATTTTGAAATTCTGATGGAGCATTCTTCAATCCAAAGGCATTACATTCCATTCATAATGACCAAACGGGACAGTGAATGACGTTTTGTATTTATCTTCTTTGGTAATTTGTATTTGTCAAAACCCTGACTTTATATCAAATTTTAAGAATATTGAAGTTGTACATAATCTATTTAATAAATCTTTTTTATTAGGTATAGGATACCTAATCCATTGCAAAAGTTTGTTTAAGGGCTTGTAGTTTATTACCAATCTAGAAGCTCCTCATTCTATTTCAACCTGATTCTACACATAAAAAGCAAAACAACTCCAAGGAAATTTACTTTTTCTTATTAATCTTTTGTCTAAGAGATCTTTAATCTCTCTTTTGCAGTATTCAAGTAATTCATGATTCATTTGTATTGTTCTAACTTTAGTAGGTATTTTTTCTTCAGTAAAATCTTTTGTATAAGGTAATTTGACCAAAAGCCATTAAGTAAATTTGAACAAACTTTTTTTTTTCTAATTTTTCCCTAAACTGTTCAATTTTACTTTTGATTTTTGGAGTTTGAATTCTTTGTTCAATTTTTTTATGATATATTTCTCTTGATAATTGTTTTATATGTTTTCTTTTTTGTCTTATTAAATTAATTCTTTTGACTGCTAAATCTTTCAATGTATTTACTTCTTTTTCTTTCATTTTGTCAATGAATTCAAACATAATTTCTTGACCACCAATTTGTGTATGAATACCATCTTCATTTACTTGAAATGGATAAATTAATGTAAAAAATGGTGTTTCTAAAATAATTTCTTTTTGCATATTTTTGAAAAATATAAAAGTAGTTTTTAAACAAATTTCTTTATTACAAATATGAACATCTAAAATTTTGTATTGTATTTGTAGTCTTGCATTATTTGCTCCATATAACTGCGTTGTAGTTTTTTTATAGTATTGAGTTGGAATAAGTCTTTCTTGAACACAGTTTATGTCTACTCCAGTGTCCAATAAGGCACGGGCAACAAGAACAAATGTCTTATTAATAACAATTTAAACTTTTGTATACCATTTGTGAATACTGACTTTTGACAAATATCATAAAAAAGCTTCTCTTTCAAAGTCAACTTGAAAATAATTTGTTTCATCTTTTTTTTCATCTTCAGATTCTATAATGGCTTTTCCTTTGTCACAAAATGTATTAACCTTGATTTGTAAATTTTTCATCTAAAATTTTATCTTGCTTATTTCTTCCTTTGTATTATTTACTTCTTGTTGTATTGGTTGATTATTTGTATTATTAACTACAAGTTCTCTTTCTTTATATCTATTGATAGATAATATCTGTAATATCATATCCCTTTTGAAACTTGGGTTTTTTTTTTCTTTAGTTAATTGTTACTTTAATTTTGTTAAATATTTACTTTTAACTTTTGGATCTTCAATGTGTTCTATCATTTCTAACATGACTTCACTTTCTTTTGTAATTACATGAACTGATTTTGAACACTTAGTACCGAAACAAAATCCTATTTCCTCATTACATGACTCTTCTTTTGCAGATGATTCTGAACAGTTTGAAGAAGATGTTGCTTGTATCTTATGAATAATTTATTTTGATTCCGAGGAAGATTCAGAAGACAAATCTAATTCACTACTTATGATTAATGAAATCATTTTTCTTTTGAGTTCATCTTTGCAGTTTAATTCTTTAATTTCTTGCTTAATTCTACAATCTTTTGCATAGTGACATTTTCTTCCACATTTGAAGCAAGTTATTTCTCTTCTATCTTTATATTTTGTTTTACCTTTTAATTGCCTGGAATCTTTTAAATAATTCTTCTTTTTCTTTTTATAATAATTTTTTGTCATAACTTTTATAGTATCTTTTGGATGTTTTTTTTATAATAATTCTTTATATGATGCCTATTTTTTATGGAGCTTGGATCCTTTCATACCCATATTGAGTACAAAAATCTCCTAATTTTCCTTTTCTTTTTAAATTCATTTTTCATTTGGGATTGTATTTTAAGTTCATTGCGTAATTTTAATCTCTCATGATTTATGACACCTTATGATTTGCCCTTATGTAATTGTTGTATAATTTGTACCTAATGTATTTTTTATTCTTTCTGTAACGACCTGCTATTTATTAAATATTTTTTTTTCTGAATATAATAAATGTCATCTATCTGAATACTGATAATAACATCTCAGGCCCAAAGAGCGCTGAGGAAAATCTGTCTGTCATATATAATAACGAAGCAGCGGTACATAAAACTAGGAACTACTAAATACAATACAATATAACAGAAAACTATACTGCTCTGCAATATATTTACAATACAAAATACCTAGTGACGTCACTACAATCTGAAGACTATCCTAAAAATACTGTTATCTCAAAAATACCTATCCTTCCCACAAGGGCAGCTCAAGTCAATCTCTACTCGCGAGTCTGATCTGCTCGCCTAACTGGATCTCTTGAAAAATGGTAAGTCACTGGGATAAAACAACGCTCAGCAAGTGGAAATATGCTATTACTAATTTGTGGCGGCTAAGTTAAATAGTTAAAATATTGAAATAATATTGTAATATGAGAAAACCGATAAACTGTACAGAATATATCTATCTATCATGAAATCTTTAAAATATGACTGTGTATCTGAGTTTACTATCTGAAGGTACTACTAGTATAATAATATAAATTACTGCTGTGTGATATATCTGTACATAGGAACTTCTGCTATACCCTAGGATCTGTATATCATGATATATCTCCTCATGATAGGGTTGTGTGGTCTATAGGCTGGACTTACTCTGGTTGGTCCTTCAGGTAAGTCAATCTTTATCATCCACCAATCTGTAATGATCGTCTAACCGTCTACCTCAACCCAGCATGCTGGGGAGACTGCAAAACTCTCCTAACACAGTTAGATGGAATCCACATGCTATCTGAGTCATGTGGTTGCACATGTCTAAAACTAGCGATGGTACCGTGCTCTGCTGTAATTATATCTATCTGTAATTTCCACAAGGATCTGATATCGTGTAATACTGTATACATATATATAAATATATGCTCATCTTGCTGCTTTTAACATGATTTCAAAAACAACCATAACACTATATTTCTGAGCTATATTATCTGAGATATCTGACTGAAATATATATATTTTCTATTTGTATCATTTGTGTTTTTAGTCTAAACTATCTGTAATATCTGTATAAAATATCTGTATGCTCTGTATATAATATCTGTATGCTTTGTATATAATACCTGTGTGCTCTGTATATAATATCTGTATATTCTATATATCTGCTGTAGCATCTTGATGCTATCACTGTATCATCTGTCTGAGTGTTGTGGTCTAGAAATCATATTTTTCTCTGAAAATATTGTAAGTCTCGTTCATTTCTAATATTCTGAAACATCTGAATATCTGTATATCTAAAATACTTTAAAATCTATATATATTGTACTGTAATAAACTCATGCCACACATTTGAATAAACATAGTCTTATGCTCAATTTTTATAATTTTGCTATAAAAATAGTATTCATAATTCTCTGGAAAATAACCTGATATACATGCTCATAAATACATCTTTATAATCTTCTATATACATATTAGAAATTGCTAACATAGCATATTTCCTTTACCTTAACTCTGAAAAACCCCTATTAAATTCTGGCCCTATACCCGCAGGGTTCCTAACTCAACATCCTGAAAACAATATCCCTCAGAACAAAATATCAGTATTTCCTTACCTACAACATTTCTCATAACTACAAGGAAGACATAATCTGAATAAAATACCTTACCTTGGATTTGGGATGAATTTCAAATCAACTCTCCTCGCGATCCGCTCCGGCAGACTTGTAGAGAACTTCACCGGGAGTATCGTGTTGGCGTCGGATCTTCAATCCGGCGAGAAATGGGGCCAGGATAGAAGAGAGAAGGGGAGGGGGTCGTAGGACAGAGAGAGAAAAGGGTTTCTGCGCTGAAATTTGATTAAAAATCTGTGTTTCAACTATTTATAGGATTGGATTCGTTGACGAGACGCGTCACCTCATCGACGAGTCCTGTGGAAAGTTTGTCGACGAGCCTGCACCCTCGTCAATGAGTTTCAGTCCGCTTTAAACCCTCTCTCAGTATCTTTTCATCAACGAGGCATGGCTTCGTCAACGAGGTCCCCTTATGCACTCGTCGACGAATTCCCTGTGTTCGTCAACAAGGCCCTGTGTAAGAATCAAAGGTTATTCCATCCAAAATGCAATGTCGTCGACGAAGCCTACTGGCCCCTTCTGATCCTGTTTCCATTTCCTCTTCCTCTTTATTATTTAAATACCAATATTTTTCGGGTTGTTACATTCTCCCCTCCTTATAAAATTTCGTCCTCGAAAATTTACTATATGTATCTCAATTTATCATCCCATAAAGGAAAATGGTCTACTTATCTTATTACTTGCCCTCACTTATGGCGGAGGAATACCATGGTTACATACTATGTTCTGGGAGATTACATATAAAAAACTAATAACTACTTTTATTTATTTAATACATGTACCTGCAAAAGAAACACTATCTAGATACTCTACTTTACCTGATTCCCTCTACACCTCGTGGAACAACTGCAGGTATCTCTGTCTGATATGCTTCTCGAGTTCCCAAGAAACTTCCTCTATAGCGTGATTTTTTCACAAAACTTTCACTAATTGAATTTCTTTGGTGTGCAGTATTTGTATCTTTCTGTCTAATATTTGTACTAGTGCTTCGTCATAAGCTAGTGAATCCTTAAGCTCTATCTCTGCATAGCTAATGATGTGGGACGGGTCTGGGACGTATTTTCTTAACACAGTAACATGAAACATGTCGTGTATTCTGGATAAAACTGGCGGCAAAGTTAGTCTGTAGGCAACTGACCCTATTCTCTCTATTATCTCAAAAGAGCCAATATACCTAGGACTCAACTTGCCCTACTTCCCAAATCTCATAATCCCTCTCATAGGAGCTACTTTCAAAAATACTCGATCCCCCACTTTAAATTCTAACTCTCGGTGGCGAGTGTCTGCATAACTTTTCTGCTGACTCTGGGCAGTACTAATTCTTTCTTTAATTAGTCGGACCTTGTCACAAGCTTGCTGAACGATCTCTGGACCCAAAGCTCGCCTCTCTCCTACCTCATCCCAGAAGAGAGGAGAACAACATCTCCTCCCATACAGTGCCTCATATGGAGCCATGCCGATACTAGACTGGTAGCTATTATTATAGGCAAATTTAACCACTGGTAGAAACTAAGTCCAGCTACCCCCAAAATCTAGCATGCATGCACGAAGCATATCTTTTAAGGCCTGAATTGTCCTCTCAGTCTGACCATTTGTTTGGGGATGGAAAGTTGTACTAAATTCTAACTGTGTACCCATAGCCTCCTGAAAGCTTTTTTAGAATCGTGAAGTAAACCGAGGATCCCGGTCTGAAACTATGATTGTTGGTACACCATGGACGCGAATTATCTCCTGAACATATATCTCTACCAGTTTGTCCATGGAATAGCTGACTTTAATGGGGATAAAATGGGCAGTCTTCGTCAACAACTACCCAAATTGCATTCAATCCCTGCCGCAGTGGTGGTAACCCCGTAACAAAATCCATAGAAACGTGGTCCCACTTCCACTTTGGAATAAACAACGGTTGCAACTGTCCTGCTGGTCTCTAGTGCTCAACTTTAACCTGCTGGCACGTCAAGTACTGCTGGACAAACTCGGCTATCTCTCTCTTCATTCCACTCCACCAAAAATACTCTCGCAGATCCCTGTACATTTTAGTACTGTCAAGATGGACTGTGTATAGTGATCTGTGAGCCTCCTTCAATATAGTTCTCTTGATTTCAGTATCAGCGGGAACACATAGCCTAGTACGGAAATGCAGGGCTCCATCATTTGATATGCTGAACTCCTCTCCCTGGCCATCCCTCACTTTAGCCATCACCTCTGCCAACTCTACATCATCTCTTTGAGCTGCTTTAATTTTCTCATATAGGGTAGGCTGTATAACTAGGCTGGCAACAAAACCCTGAGGACTATCCTCTACCAACTCTATGTTGAGTCTCTCCAAATCCATCAGGATCGAGTGCTGAATCTCCATGGCTGCTAGTGCTAGTCCCACTGTTTTTCTGCTCAGTGCATCTGCTACTATATTCGCTTTTCCTGAGTGGTAATTAATAGCACAGTCATAATCTTTGATAAACTCTAACCACCTTCTTTGTCTCATATTTAATTCTCTCTGAGTGAATAAATATTTTAGACTCTTGTGATTTGTAAAAATTTTGCATTTCCTACCATACAGATAATGCCTCTAGATTTTAAGAGCATACACCACTGCAGCTAACTCCAAATCATGCACAAGGTAATTTTTCTCATATTCTTTAAGCTGTCTAGAAGCATATCTAATAACCCTACTGTGCTGCATCAATACGCACTCAAGCCCTTTCAGGGATACATCACTATATATTACAAACCCATCCGCTCAGGATGGAATAGCCAACACTAAGGTTGTAACCAACCTTTTCTTCAACTCTTGGAAGCTCCGCTCACAGTCATCAGTCCATTCAAACCTTACATTTTTCTTTGTAAGTCACGTCAAAGGACTTGATAAACTGGAAAATCCCTCTACGAAGCGTTGGTAGCCTGCCAATCCTAGAAAACTCCGAACCTCTTAAACATTTCTAGGCTTCACCCAATTACCACTGGAGCGAAATCCAAGAAGATCAAAGAAACACTTAATAGGTTGATTCAAGATATTTGGGCTTATTCAAAAACGGGGCACTCTAAGCTTGGCCCAAAGAAAGTTGAAGGCATAGTAAACTTAATCCAAGTTTTTGATGGAGTCGATCTTACTTAATTGATGGAGCTGATCTTGCTTAATTGGGCTGACTTTCCAAACAACCAAGTAGTTGGACGATTGACTTTCCAGACAAATTTGTTGGCCGATTGACTTTCTAGGAAATTTGTTGGCTGATTGACTTTCCTGACAAATTAGTTGGTCGATTGACTTTCCAGACAAATTAGTTGGCCGATTGACTGTTCAAACAAATTAGTTGGCTAATTTACTTACCTATTTTGTAGTCTTTTCTTCAGCCATGCTTTATAAATAGCATGCAACCATTGAATACAACATGGAATAAAAATATGAGGTTTTGTTCCTTCTATTGGTTCTTCAGAGAACTTATGAACTTATCAAAGATTCTTCCTTGTGGCGTTCAAATTTCATACCTTCGGTTCGTGATTTAATTATAATCATTGGGTTAAGGTTTGTTACTTTATACCTTCGGTTTGTGATTTAATTATAATCATTGGGTCGACGTTTGTTACTTTATACCTTCGGTTTGCATTTCATTTATAAACGTTGGGTTGGGGTTTTTATCCAAAATCTGAATTTTAGCTTTCTTGGGCAAGTATTCCAATATTGTTTGTTGGGTTTCAACGCGTGTTGATGAGGTTCACATCATTTGACAAGTATTCCAATATTGGTTGGTCTCAACGCGTGTCGATTGAGGTTTGCATCAATGATTTTTCTAACAAATACTAAAACAAAGTCATGATTTTAGGGTTTGATTGCAAATGGTTATGATTAGAACATGCTTTAAGGTGTTTTGACTTAAGGGTAGGCTAATAATATAGGTTGGATATGAAAATCAGTAGAAAGCAAGATTTTTGAGGCCATGAAGGTTTTTTGGGGAAGGAAGGGCCTTTAATGACTGAGATAGTACTAAGAGAAAGATGCGATTTTTTAAGGTTTGATTGCACGTGATGTTTAGGGATGGAAGAGGCCTCTAACGTGTGAGATAAAGTTATGATTTTTCTAACAAATACTAAGGCAATGTCACGATTTTTAGGGTTTGAATGGAAATGATTTTATCATTAGAACATGCTTTAAGGTGTTTTGACTCAAGGGTAGGCTAATAATATAGGTTGGATAGGAAAATCAGTATAAAGTTAGATTTTTTAGGCCATGAAGGTGTTTAGGGATGAAAAAGGCCTTTAATATATGAGATAAAAATACGATTTTTCTAACAAATTGTAAGGCAAGGTCTCAATTTTTTAGGGTTTGATTGCACATGATTATCATTAAAACATGCTTTAAGATGTTTAGGGATGAAAGAGAACTTCAATGTATGAGATTTTTCTAACAAATACTGAGGCAAAGTCACGGTTTTTACGGTTTGATAGCAAATGGTTATCGTTAGAGCATGCTTTAAGGTGTTTTGACTCAAGGGTAGACTAATAACTTAGGTTGGACATGAAAATCAGTAAGGTGTTTTGATTCAAGGGTAATAAGCCAATAATCAAGGTTAGACATTGAAATCAGTATAAAGCTAGATTTTTTAGGCTAAGAAGGTGGAAGAGGCGTTTAATGTATAAGAGTTATGATTTTTTTTTTTTTGATAAATACTAAGGCAAAGTCATGGTTTTTTAGGGTTTGATTGAGCATGGTTATAATTAGAACATGCTTTAAAGTGTTTTTACTCGAGCAAAGGATAAAGGTTGGACATGACAATCAGTATAAAGCTAGATTTTTCAGGTCATGAAGGTGTATTGAAGAGACTTTTTCACGTATGAGATAAAACCACAATTTTTCAAACAAAGACTAAGGTAAAGTCACAATTTTTAGGGTTTGATTACATATGGTTTTATCATTAGAACATGCTTTAAGGTGTTTTGACACAAAGGTAGGCTAATAATATAGGTTTGACGTGAAAATTAGTATAAAGCTAGATTTCTCGGGCCATGAAGGTGTTTAGGCATGAAAGAGGCCTTTAATGTATTAGATAAAACTACGATTTTTCTAACAATTACTAAGGCAAAGTCACATTTTTTTAAGAATCTCATTGCACAAGGTTGTCATTAGAACATGATTTATAGTTTTTTGATTCAAGTGTAGGCTAATAATCTAGGTTGCACATGAAAATCAGTGTAAACCTAGATTTTTTTAGGCCATGAAGGTGTTTAGGGATGGAAGAGGCCTTTAATGTGTCAGATAACACCTCAATTTTTCCATCAAATACTAAGGCAAAGCCACAATTTTTTAGGTTTTTATTGCGCGCGCGCGGTTATGATTAGAACATGCTTTTAGGTGTTTTGACTCGAGGATAGGGCAATGGTTGGATAAAGCAAGATTTTTTTTGGGCATGAAGGCCTTTGGGGATGGAAGAGGCCTTTAATGAATGAGATATAAAGCCACAATTTTTCTAACAAAACACCAAGGCAAAGTCACCATTTTTCATGGTCTGATTTCACTTGGTTATCATAAGAACATGCTTTAAAGTGTTTTGGCTCAAGGGTAGGCTAATAAATCTTAGTTAGACATTAAAATTAGTATAAAGTTAGATTTTTTAGGCCATGAAGGTGTTTAGGGATGGAAAAGCCCTTTAATGTATGAGATAAAGCTATGAGTTTTCTAACAAATATTTTGATTGCACATGGTTATCATTAGAACTTGCTTTAAGGTGTTTTGACTCAAGCGTAGGCTAATAATCTTGTTTGGACATGAAAATCAACATAGAGCTAGACTTTTTAGGCCATGAAGGTGTTTAGGAATGGAAGAGACCTTTAATATATGAGATAAAGCTACGATTTTTTTAACAAATACTAAGGCAAAGTCATTGATTTTTAGGGTTTGATTGCATGTAGTTATGATTAGATTATGTTTTAAGGTGTTTTGACTCAAAGGTAGGCTAATAATCTAGGTTGGACATGAAAATAAGTATAAAGCCAGATCTTTGAGGCCATGAAGGTGCTTAGGGATTGAAAATAGGCCTTTAATGTATTAGACGAAGTTACGATTTTTCTAACAAATACTAAGGCAAACTCACGATTTTTAGGATTTGATTGCAAATGGTTTTCATTAGAACATGCTTTAAGGTGTTTTGACTCAAGGGTAGGCTAATGAATGAGATAGATTTTTGAGGTCATGAATGTGTTTCGGGATGGAAGAAGCCTTTAATGAATGAGATAAAGTTACGATTTCTTTAATAAATACTAAAGCAAAGTCATAATTTTTTAGGGTTTGATTACACATGATTTTCATTCAAACATGCTTTTATGTGTTTTGACTCAAGGGGAGGCTAATAATCTAGGTTGGACATGAAAATCAGTATAAACCTAGATTTTTTAGGCCATGAAGGTGTTTCGGGATGGAAGAGGCCTTTAATATATGAGATAAAGTTACGATTTTTCCAACAAATACTAAGGCAAACTCACAATTTTTCGAGTTCAATTGCACATGTTTACCTTTAGAACATGCTTTAAGGTGTTTTTACTGGTAGACTAATAATTTAGAATGGATATGACAATCAGTATAAACCTAAATTTTTTAGGGCATCATTGTGTTTAGGGATAGAAAAGGCCTTTAATAAATGAGATAAAAATAGGATTTTTCTAACAAATACTAAAGCAAGGCCTCGACTTTGTAGGGTTTGATTGCACATGATTATTATTAGAACACGCTTTAAGGTGTTTTGACTCAAGTGTAGGCTAATAATAAAGGTTGGACAAGAAAATCAGTTTAAAGCTAGATTTTTGAGGCCATGAAGGCGTTTAGGCATGGAAGAGGCCTTTGATGTAACAAATACTGATGGAAAGTAACGATTTTTTAGGGTTTGATTGCACATGGTTATCATTAGAATCTGCTTTAAAGTGTCTTAACTCAAGGGTAGACTAATAATCTAGCTTGGACATGAAAATCAGTATAAAGCTAGATTTTTGAGGTTATGAAGGTGTTTAGGCATGGAAGATGCCTTTAATGTATGAGATAAAGTTATGATTTATATAACAAATAGTAAGGCAAAGTCATGATTTTTTAGGGGCTGATTAGAAATGATTATCATTAGAACATGCTTAAAGGTGTTTTGACTCAAGGGTAGGCTAATAATATATAGGTTGGACATGAAAATCAGTATAAAGCTAGATTTTTTAGGCCATGAAATTGTTTAGGGATCAAAGAGGGCTTTAATGTATGAGATATAGCTACGATTTTTGTAACAAATACTAAGACAAAGTCACGATTTTAGGGTTTAATTACAAATGGTTATGATTAGAACATGCTTTAAGGTGTTTTGACTTAAGGGTAGGCTAATAATATAGGTTGGATATGAAAATTAGTATAAAGCAAGATTTTTGAGGCCATGAAGGTTTTTTGGGGATGGAAGAGCCTTTAATGAATGAGATAATGCTACGATTTTTTTGATGAATACTAAGGGAAAGATGCGATTTTTTAAGGTTTGATTGCACGTGGTGTTTAGGGACGAAAGAGGCCTTTTACGTATGAGATAAAGTTACCATTTTTCTAACAAATACTAAGGTAATGTCATGATTTTTAGGGTTTGAATGGAAATGGTTTTATCATTAGAACATGCTTTAAGGTGTTTTGACTCAAGGGTAGGCTAATAATATAGGTTGGATAGGAAAATCAGTATAAAGTTAGATTTTTTAGGTCATGAAGGTGTTTAGGGATGAAAGAGGCCTTTAATATATGAGACAAAAATACGATTTTTCTAACAAATTGTAAGGCAAGGTCTCAATTTTTTAGGGTTTGATTACACATGATTATCATTAAAACATGCTTTAAGATGTTTAGGGATGAAAGAGGCCTTCAATGTACGAGATTTTTCTAACAAATACTGAGGCAAAGTCATGGTTTTTACGGTTTGATAGCAAATGGTTATCATTAGAACATGCTTTAAGGTGTTTTGACTCAAGGGTAGACTAATGATATAGATTGGACATGGAATTTAGTATAAAGCTAGATTTTTGAGGTCATGAAGGTTTTTTTAGGGATAGAAGGGGCCTTTAATGAATGAGATAAAGTTACGATTTTTCTAACAAATACTAAGGCAAAGACACGATTTTTTAAGGCTTGATTGCAAATGGTTATCATTATAACATGCTTTAAGTTGTTTTGACTCAAAGGCTAATAATCTTAGTTGAACATGAAAATCAGCATAAAGCTGTATTTTTGAGGCCATGAAAGTGTTTAGGGATGGACAAGGCCTAAAATTTATGGGATAAAGTTACGATTTTTCTAACAAATATTGAGGCAAAGTCACGATTTTTAGGGTTTGAATGCAAATGATTATCATTACAACATGCTTTAAGGTGTTTTGACTCAAGGGGAGGCTATAGGTTGGACATGAAAATTAGTATAAAGTTAGATTTTTTTGGCTATGAAGGTGTTTAGGAATGGAAGAGGCCTTTAATATATATGAGATAAAAATACAATTTTTCTAACAAATACTTGGGCAAGATCACGATTTTTTAGGATTTGATTGCACAAGATTATAATTAGAACATGCTTTAAGTTGTTTTGACTCAAGGGTAGGTTAATAATCTTAGTTGGACATGAAAATCAGCATAAAGCTAGATTTTTGGGGTCATAAAGGTGTTTAGGGATGGAAGAGACCTTTAATATATGAGATAAAGCTACGATTTTCTCACAAATAGTAAGACAAAGTGACGATTTTTTAGGCTTTTATTGCAAATGGTTATCATTAGAACATGCTTTAAGGTATTTTGACTCAAGGAAGACTAATAATCTAGATTGGACATGAAAATCAGAATAAAATTAGATTTTTTAGGCCACGAAGGCGTTTAGGGATGGAAGAGGCCTATAATGTATGAGATAAAAATACAATTTTTCTAAAAAATATTAAGTCAAAGCCACGATTTTTTTTGATTACACATGTTTATAATAGAACATGCTTTAAAGTGTTTTGACTAGAGGAAAGGCTAATAATCTAGGTTGGACAAGAAAATCTGTAGAAAGCTAGATTTTTGAGATTAAGTTAGGATTTTTCTAACAAATACTACGACAAAGTCACAATTTTTTAAGGTTTAAACATGGTTATCCTTAGAACATACTTTAAGGTTTAAATGGTTATCCTAGCCTAGGCATTTGTCTCTCTCAATATATCCTCTATTTTTTTTTTACAAAAAAACATATAACTATAAAATGAAGTTGCTAAGCCATTTAAGTATTCCAGACCATAGTACCTACTGCAATTTCTTAAGAGCTAATAGTCAACCACAATTTTGAACATAGCTAAAATGTTTTCACTCATTGGTGATAAACTACCTTAACAATTATAAGCTAAACATTGAACAGTGAATACCATCTTTAAACAAGACGTATAAAGTGTTGAGGGGCACAAAAGCTCGCTCCATGTCAACTAATGCAACCACCATTTTCTTTGCTTCATTTTAAAACTCATATAGTCCAGCTTTGACAATTTTCACGACCTAAGATAAGTTTTAAATTGAACTAGTAATTAATGGTGAAGAAGAAGACAAATATGGTGATGGTGGTGGTGGTGATGACCATGAAACAGCTCACTAGGGCTGGTTTTCTGCTTGGCTGATAAAGGTGATGGGGACAAGATAGGATTGATTGGCACAAAAGAAGGAACTAGGAAAATAATAGAAAATTAAGAGAACCCAAAGAAGGTTATAGGAAATAAATGGGAAAAATAAAGCAAGAGACAAAACCAAACCAAGATTCAACTTAGGGTTTGATTCTCATATTTCCAGTATCTCGATTTGTTCCAAAGTAGTACACAATTAGACACATAATTTGGAAAATAAATACCAAATGCCTAATTAATGAAACCTTTGCAAATCCAAAGAGCTGAAAAATTGCATGATTAAATCCAACTATCGTAATTTTTCCCACACATAACATCGTTGACATTCCCCATCATTCTCCCTTGGAAAAATTCAACCTCGAATTTGAAACAATGAACGCATGGATGAGACACATAAAATTGGAAATGAACAATATTCCCCAACTTTCAAAAATTCAAGGGAACAAAGTCATTGAAGACAAAATTATTGATAAATTCCACGTATGCAATCTCACATGTCTTCAACTTTGAACTCAACAAACTTACCTTCTATGGATGGCTTAATCTCCGCAATTTCCAATAGTTCAAATTTCTTGATGGATCTTAGGGATTATATGTCATCTCTATTATCAATACGGGCTCATTAAACATCTCCTTATCTCCCTTCTTCAAGAATAGACTAAGTCTAGCCAACTATGTGTTTGATAGCTATCAAAATAGTTTGGTCGTATCAATGGCCACTCTTATCTACTATCAAAACAAGCTAGTAGTTTTGCTAGTATATACTACTAATGTCCATGATTCCCTCGGGCTATATTGTTGTTCTATATTAATCCATTCCACAAGTACGCAGATATATACTGTTGTTCCATATTAATCCATTCCACAAGAACATGGATATATATTGTTGTTCTATATTAATCCATTCCACAAGTATGCAGATATGTTTTGAGACCTTCAATTCATGCATATCTTGCTGAATAGACTTGAATTGGTCCTCGACTGTTTTTTTCTTTGGCTCTCTTTATTTTTTCTTAATTTTTTTTAAAAAATTTCACTCTAGCATAATTAGATTAAATAAAGCAAATCTGTTTTCTAGGGATTAATTCTCATGTTATTGCAAGCAAGACAAGGAAATTTTGAGATCTTTGCATTTTTCACAGCATTTATTAATCCACAATTATGTTTCACTTATTAGGGATTTGCTATTATTTCCCAAATTATGTTTCCTTATTTAAGGAATTGCTATGATTTCCCAAATTATTTTTTTCATTATTTAGGATTATGAGAAAGCCTATACAAAGGCATGATGTGGAACCATGAAGCAGATTGGAAATAATAACTAAGCCCAAAATGAGAAACATACTATTGAAAATAATATCCCTAATAAATGAAACATAATTGCAAATCCCTAAATGTTGAAGATTACATAGTTAAATCCAATTATCCTAAATTGTGCCAACACTTATGATAAACACGAAGATCTCCAAACACTACATCTTGCACAGTTGACATCTTGACAGTCCCCAACAAGCACCCTGTGGTTTGTTCTTAGGAGGGAATTTCCTTTTGGTTTATTCTATGTGCAGAGAGCAAGCTGTAGTTTGTATAATAAGATCTTAGGCATTACATGTCAAGTCAAGACAGCAGAAGTAATTTTTTGCAGGCAACATCAATACAATCATATTTATGAAGGTGAAAATTGGAGGCCAACTTCTCTGGGCATCCAAGGCTTGTACCCTCTTTCGGACCTACAAAAATCAAGCCCAGAATTAAACTCCAAGCTAACTGCCCAATACTACAGCCAAAGATTAAAACAACTAAAATTACCTTATAAATAGAAAAAAAAAAAAAACATAGAAATAACATACTAAACTTTTAAGACAACTGAAGCAAATATAAACTAAAATCCTCCAATGAATTAAATAACCCCCCAATTGGTCCCAAATAAATCTTAGCATTGCTGAATGAGAACTCTTAAAACTTATAATCAAGGGCTTTGCTTTTTCTTTTGTAAACTTGGTTGCAAAATTTTAAAATTCTAATTTTTCCTCTAGGGTTAAAGGGTCTTTGAGCCTCATTGGTTTACAGTTTGTTTCTCTAGTAACCACATCAAATAAAGTCCATATTAGACCACCAAACTTGAGTAGAGAAAGACCTAACAGGACTTGCCCATGTGCTTTGTCACAGGCAAATAAAAGAAGGGTGCCTGGGCACACTCATCTAGTTGACTGAACAAGAATTTGATGAAACTAAGTATTATAATGTCTAAAATTTCCAACATGATATTAGCAAAAAAACAAAAAAGTGAGGGTTTCTTGTTATCACTAACCAAAAAATATGAAAATAAAAACCAGATGTAGAACCTTAGAAAATAAAAAATAGCAGCTTAGCTAGTTATATTCTCACAAGGCCAAAACTGAACAAACTGAAAAAAAAATAAATAAATAAAAATTGATTGAGCACATAACCATTTTTTGTCTTTAGGTCACACAACAATTAACTATCATACCATCCTGCAATCATGATAAATTTTCCTCCATTTACGTAACAATTTAATGGTACCATTATAAAGCTTTAGTAAATCAAGCACTAGAAATAAATACAAAGCTTGAATGAATTAAAATATGATTATAATAATGAAAACATTTTTTTTGCATTAGTACTCCAAGAACAATACAATTTTATATGAAGGTTGAAACATTTCTTTTAATGAAGTTTTTTGTTCTTTAAAATTTTTAGAAATTTACAGGAAATTCTCTTTCTAGAAGCCTTGGATTTTGATTTATATTGGATTTGGATAAGATGTAATATAAAATTGTATTTAAATATGTCCAAATCGACCCAAATCACAATGTAGGATTTTGTTTTTATTTTTATGTGCAATGCTTTTATCCCAAAAAAAAAAATTTTGAATACTAAAATTTTATAGAAAAAGGTTGCCACAAAAACAAAATCTGGAAAATCTACCTTTAAATTGTTGCCACAAAACTAGGAATAAACAACAAAGCAGAAAGCTAGCAACGAGGACATATTATAGCCACTACTTTTTGTAGTAAAAAAATAAAAAATAAAAATAGAAATGATATCAAATAGCACCTTAGCAGAAGAAACAAGCACCAAACTAATGTCAGGAAAAAAAAGGCAGAACAAGCTGCATGTTCACACACACACACACACACACATGTGTGCCCGATGGATGACTCAGGCATGAGTGTTTTTTCCATTCTTACACGGCCACATGAATAGCATAGTTGTAATTGAAGATTCATGCATTACCTAAAATTGAAACCTAGATGTCTTGATAAATGAGAGAGAGAAATTTCAATGACAAATTAAGCACGAAAGGCTTACGAATAAGGAGGTTAATGGCAAAGTCGGCTCCAAAGCATCCTCACAAGGATCTCTAGTTCAGAGCTGAGGAGAAAACAAAACTTAAAAAACACATTGAAACCATTTGAAAAAATATGAAGGCAGTTGTCAGTAAAACTAAATTTGAAAATATGAAGTCAATCATCCAACAATGGATCATCTAATAAGAATCTGTTTTCTATAAAAAAGTCATAAGAAATCAAGATAAGGATTTTAAGAATTATGCGATAAAATATTATGTGTCCAACTCATAGTTGTTGAATTGAATTACAATAGAAGGGTTTTTTTTATCATTTCACTTTTTAATTTATTGATTGATTTATTTGCTAGGCTCACTTTTTAATTTTTGATAAATATAATTCTACTAAAAAAGGAGAGAAAAATACAATAAAGAGGGGAAAAAACAAGGAGAATAAGATGTTTTTCCTTTACAAAATGAAAATAGCTACAAAATCAAAGAAAAACAAACACAAGACATTTAATGAAGCAAATCCAACCAATCCACACTATATGTCTTCCATTGAAACATGATGAAAGAAACCATTTGCTCAAACCCAAGATGCGACAAGCAACACCACTCAACTCCAAGGGAAGTTATTAGCCACACCTTTGAAATTTTAGGCAATCCTCCACTATAATAGTACGTAGAACAAAGTTTTCCTATCTTTTACCTAACCAAACCCTAAAAAAAATAGGGGCAACAAGCCTTGAATGTGGTTTCTAAGTTTCTGCAAAAATACCAAATAATTTCTTTCAAAGAGCCAAGTGAAACAAATGTGGACAAGTCTCCTCACTCCTCAAACAAAGGACATAAATGTCAAGCCTCATTAGGTCGTACACTTGTTACAACTTTTACTGCTAATAACAAATTTGGTCTCGAAGTAAATGAGAAATATCAAAAATATTGTTTCATGGATTAAAGCTCTATGAACAAAGTAGAGCATTCTCAAACATGGTTTTATAGCTTGGCTAGCTATAAAAAACAGACTCAGAAGACAAAACCTTAGTTGTTACATGGGGCAAAAAAATTTCTGATGCTACATGCATAATTTGTGGTACTTGGCCATAAACCAGAGAGTTTTTCTTTCAATACAATGCATTAAATTAAGCATATAAAAAAGCTTGTGCAATTTGATTCTTTCAAAGATCTGAAACAAATTGGGATAAAAAAATTTGGGTTTATTTTCAGCCATGGGAAATAAAAGTCATGAGGAAAAACGTAAAATGGCATGGCCTGCTGCTATCTACAACTCATGGAAAGCAAGCAATGGATTCTTCTTTGACGATAAAGGAGTTAACCCATATTTGATAGCTGCTCAAGTTGCAGGTGACATCAAAATATGTTTTGCACAGGAGGAAACCTGGTCTTTTCTCTGTTTGTTGCTTTAGTTTAGCTGTGGATGTTTTTTCACATATTGCTTGTGCTTGTTTTGTCTATTGTTTGACATTGTGCACATGTTGTGTAAGGCAATGCCATTCTCTAGCAATGATTAATATATGGAGATTAATTCTTCCTCACAAAAATATGGTGGATGAGAGCTATTTAAATTGGAGGGCTAATGGAGAACTGAAATCATAAAGGCATTTGAATATTTGCTTTCATGCCTCTCCTCCCACTCACACATCATTGGACCTAGAGTTTCCAACATTTGTGTAGCTTGTACAAGCCGTCAGGAATTTACATCGATAAAGCAGATGTGCATTATTTATGATTGACGTTTTACATTAGATTTTTCCTACGCTATTTTGGAAGGATGTTACCATGGGTTATAATTTTCTATATCTTTTTACTTTCGGGTGAAAATGATGTTAGGTATGATATTTTGTATTTGTTTGTGTTTTGGCTGAGCCACTTTGTTACAAAATTTTTGCTCAGGGGGAAGAGCTTTTAACATAATTTATTTACAGGGGTAAAGTCTAATTTAGTGTTACTCTCTCAAAACTTTACTAAAAATTAAAGGAACTAATCATTGTCGTCCTATTGGTCTCAATTTTCCATAGCAAATTGCATGAGGCATGAAGATCTGCAAAGAAAAGGCATTCTTTATTCTTTGAACTCGGGAGGAACTTTGGAAAATCAAACCGATCTGATTCTTGTGTATAGGTATACAAAATCAACAATAATTTGATTCCATTCGCAGGTCAAACCAAACATGCAGCATAAGTCTAGCATACCATTTCTAATTCCAATGCATTCCTATTCCTATTCTGTCCATGGACCAAATGCTGCCTTACAAAGGATTTGAAAGCTTGGAACTTATTTGCCACTTTCCTCTAATAACACCAAAGTTAAAATGAAGTTAAATTTAAAAAAATGTCAAAGATTTCTTCGAACCATGAATAGTAAGCCTCTTCAGAATTAGAAATCCCACAAATTAATTTAATGCTAAGTGTTAAGCCTATGATCGCCATGCATGACGTAGCTTAGGCTTAATTCATCTCTAAGATAACTGGCCATGAATGATGTAGTACAGGACCAGAAAAATACTAATATATTAGTTAACAGTCATACATCAGATTTTAGATAAATGGGATGGAATCATAGAAAGCTAGTTAGGAATAACAGGAATAGAGGGCTAGACAACTTCATGCTCATGGCATCAGGAAAAATAAGAAAGAGGAGAAATAAAAACCTTAATAAAATTATTAAAAAATAGGCTGACCTGGCTGAGCACCAAGTTCAATGACATGTAGCTTTGACGTAATTTGTCCAACATTGATGCTCTTTGTGGCAAAAGAAATAAGGGTAGAAGGATTCTCATTTCTTGCAACCTGTGCAAGAAATACAAAAAAATCACAAACTTGTGTAGCAAAAGTAAGGGCAGTAGAAATACAGATATACAAAAAAGGTTAAAGACCATAGACAATGGTGAAAGGGGGAACTTTCACTTTTAGCGAGGCAAACAATGCAGCATGAGCTTCCAGAGCTTGACTCCGCTGTTGATCCATTGAGAAAAAGGAGAAAGGAAATTAGTAATACAAACAGTAACCCCACAAAATAAATAAAATAAGATACTTCTAGACAATTGTATGGGCACATGCCATTGGTTTTAGTACTATCATGGAATCCATGATTTTGTTATTTGAAGTCCTTCATCATGAATTCAAAAATTACCTAACTCCGCCCAAAAACCTTCTGTGACAAATCCCATTTGCTTGTGAAAGAAAATGCAATCGAGCAATACTTTAAATTACTAAATGGTGGCAATCCTTCATCCTTGAACATAAATCAGCACTGAGGGAAAGGCAATGTACTTAGATCTGAACATATTATCAAGCAGGCTTCAGTTTAGACCAGACTAGATCTCAGGGCATATATTGAAAGCAAATATATGTTCATAGCACAATGCCAACTGATGGCTGTATTTCACTTGTTTTTGGGTAGAAATGTGTTCATGAGTTTGTGAAAGCAAGACCAGGCATTGCAAACACATCGTGCGTGTCCTAACCTACAACTTACATCATGCATGCAAAGCATAAAAAACTGTCTTGACTATATAATAACAGCATAGCAGGGAACATACTAATGATAACCACATACCTCAGGCGAATCTGGAGCAATCCCAATCAAAACCAACCACTTTTCAGAAGGATCACAACAATAATTAATTATCTTATTGTTCACCAAATTAGTTGTTCTCTCAAACATCTTTACAGGTTTAGAGTCACCTACATGGGAGAAGGAGTTAGACCCACTTTACAGAAAAAGGTGAAACATAACCTTATGCAGCAGTTAGACCCACTTTTGTCTTATGCCATGTGTATGTATACTTATTTTCCACTTTCCATATTTGACATAATATAACCCCCTTAATTTTTCTACCTAGTATGACCTAAGTTATACGTACACCAGATTTTACAGTGTCTACAAACTCCAACATTAGTAGTAATTATATAATTGTGTTAAAAAAATACTGACTAATATAATTGTCTCTAAATAGTAAAATAATCATCTCTAAAGACATTTGGTAAGTTGTATGAATTCATTTAAACAAGCATGATAATTCATTTGACGCAGTTTTAGTCCCACGGATCATTGTACTTACGAGTGTGGTGACAGTAGCTGATTTGTGACAAGAATAAGCATATTCCAAGTTTTAGACGCCTTGAACCCCATTTTTGAGTTGTTTTTTTGATGGTCATACAGTTCAAACTTGGGAACCATCGGCTCATTTGACCTATGTTTAGTTCCTATAGGTCATTTTGCTTACGATTGCAATGGCGGCAGTTGGTTATTTACAAGAACAAGCATGATCCACGTTTTGGGCACGATGAACCCCATTTTTGACTTGTTTTTTTACATAATATGGCTCAAACTTGGCAATCGTTGGCTCATTTGACCAAGTTTAGTTCCCACGGGTCATTTTACTTTGTGTGTAGTGGCGTTAATTGATTTGTGAAAAAGATATGCACTTTTATGTTTTGGGCACCTAGAACCCCATTTTTGACTTTTTTGGTAGTCGGTTTGTGACAAAAAATGCATACTTCACGTTTTAAGTCTTGTAGTTCAAATCTAGGAACTGTTGGCTCATTTGACGAAGGACAAGTTCCCATGAGTTATTTTACTCATGAGCACAGTGGCGGTAGCAAGTTGTGACGAGAACAAGCATAATCCACGTTTTTGGCACCTTGAGACCCATTTTTGACTTGTTTTGTAGATCATACTATTCAAGCTTGGGAACCGTCAGCTCATTTGACACATGTTAAATTCCCACATGGCATTTTATGTACGAGAATGGTGGCTGTAGTTGGTTTCTAACAAAAACAAGCATATTTTACATTTTGGGCAGCTAGATCCCCATTTTTGACTTGTTTTGTAGGTCATATGGTTCAAACTTGGCAACTGTTGCCTCATTCGCCGCAAGTTTAGTTCCCACGAGCCATTTTACTTACGAGTGCAGTGGCAGCAGTTGTTTTGTGACAAGAACAAGCATATTCAACTTTTCGGCACCTTGAACCCCATTTTTGAATTGTTTTATAGGCTCAAACTTTGGAACAACTAGCTTGTTTGAGGCAGAGTTAGTCCCCATAGGTCATTTTACTTGTGCGCGTATAGTGGCGGTAGTTGGCTTGTGAGAAAAATATGCATATTTCACATTTTAGGCAACTGCAACTGTTGGCTCATTTGATACAGGTTAGTTCCTATGGGTCATTTGCCTTGTGAGTATGGTGGTGGTGGTGGTGGTGGTTGGTTTCTGACAAAAATATGCATATTTCACATTTTGGGCACCGGGAATAGTGGAACCCCATTTTTGACTTGCTTTTTGGTCCTACAGGCCAAACTTGGGAACCGTTGGCTCTTTTGATGCAGGACTAGTTCCCATAGGTCCTTACTTATGAACACGGTGGCGGTAGTTGGGTTGTGATAGAAACGTGCATATTCCAAGTTTGCAGCCCATTTTGACTTGTTTTGTAGGTCACAAGATACAAACATCGCAACCATTGGCTTGTTTGACAAAGGTTTAGTTCCATGGGTCAATTTACTAACGAGCACGGTTGTAGTAGTTGAGTTGTGTCAAAACATGCATATTCCATATTTTGGGCACCTTGATGACTTGTTTTTTAGGTCATACGGTTCAAACTTGGGAGCAATCGGCTTATTTAGTGAAGGTTTTGTTCCCACAAATCATTTTACTTACAAGTTCGGTGGCGGCAATTGGTTTGTTACAAGAACAAGTAGATTCCACATTATAGGCACCTAGAACCCCATTTTTGACTCATTTTGTAGGTCATATGGTTCAAACATGGGAACTGTTGGCTCGTTTCACGCAGGTTTAGTGCCCACGGGTCATTTTACTTACGAGTACGGTGGCGGTAGTTGGTTTGTGACAAAAATATGCAGCTTTCACATTTTGAGCACCTGGAACCCCATTTTTTGCTTGGTTTAAGGTCCTACGATTCAAACTTTGGAACCGTTGGCTCGTTTGATGCAAGACTAGTTCTTGCGGGTCATTTTACTTACAAGCACGGTGACGATAGTTCTTTTGTGAATAAAACATGCATATTCTATGTTTTGGGCACCTTGATCCCAATTTTAATTTGTTTTGTAGGTCATACAGTATAGACATAAGAACTGTTGGCTCGTTTGACACAGGTTTAGCTCCCACGAGTCATTTTACTAAGTGGCGTTGGTTGGTTTCTGAAAAAAATCATGCATATTCCATATTTTAGGCACCTTGAACCCCGATTTTGACTTGTTTTGTAAGTAATATAGTACAAACATGGGAACCATTGGCTTATTTGACGTAAGACAGAGTTCCCACTGGTCATTTTACTTACGAGCAAGGTGTCGACATTTGGTTTATGAAAAAATCATTTATGTTTCATGTTGTGGGCATGTTAAACCCTATTTTTGACTTGTTTTGTAGGTCACACGGTACAAACATAGGAACCGCTGGCTCAATTGTGTAGGTTTAATTCCCATGGGTCATTTTACTTACAAGCACGGGGGCGGTAGTTGATTTGTGACAGAAACATTCATATTCCTTGTTTTGGGTACCATGAACCCAATTTTTGACTTGTTTTGCTAGACAAATGGTACAAACATGGGAATGGCCGTGGTAGTTGGTTTGCGACAAAAACATGCATATTTCATGTTTTAGGAACCTAGAACCCCATTTTTGACTTGTTTTGTGGGTCTTACAGTTAAAACTTGAGAACAAATGACTTATTTGATATATGCCAGTTCCCAGGGGTCATTTTACTTAAAATTGCGGTGGTTGTAGTTGGTTTGTGGCAAGAACAAGCACATTCCACGTTTTGGGCACTTTGAACCCCACTTTTGATTTGTTTTGTAGGTCTCCGTGTTCAAACTTGCGAACCATTGGCTCGTTTGATGCAGGTTTAGCTCCCACTGGTCATTTGACATATGAGCATGGTGGCGGTAGTTCGCTTGTCACGAGATCAAGCATATTCCACATTTTGGGCTTGATGAACCCAATTCTTGACTTGTTTTGTACGTCATAATGGTCAAACTCGGGAACTGTAGGCTCATTCGATACAGGTTTAGTTCCCACAGGTAAGTTTACTTACGATTGTAGTGGCTGCATTTGGTTTGTGATAAGAACAAGCATTTTCCACATTTTGGTTTGGAATCAATGTCTCGTTTGATGTAGGACTTGTTCCAACGGGCCATTTTACTTATGAGTGCGGTGTCGGCAACTGGTTTGTGACAAGAGTAAGCATATTCCACATTTTGAGCACCTTGCACCCCATTTTTTACTTGTTTTGTACGTCATGTGGCTCAATCTTGGGAACCGTTGGATCGTTTGGTTTAGATTTAGTTCCCAAGGGTCGTTTTACTTATTAGTATGGTGGCGGTGGTTGGTTAGTGACAAAAACATCCATATTTCATGTTTTGGTAACTTGGAACCCAACTTTTGACTTGTTTTGTAGGTCCTATGGTTCAAACATGGGTACTGTTGTGTCATTCAAAGTAGGATTAGTTGGGTCATTCTACTTACGAGCACGGTGGCTCAATCACGAGAACCGTTGGATTGTTTGGTTTAGATTTAGTTCCCACGGGTCGTTTTACTTATGAGTATGGTGGTAGTGGTTGGTTTGTGACAAAAACATCTATATTTTATGTTTTGGTCACTTGAAACCAATTTTGACTTGTTTTATAGGTCCTACGGTTCAAACACGGGTACTGTTGGCTCATTCAAAGCAGGACTAGTTCCCACAAGTCATTCTACTTACGAGCACGGTGGCGGTAGTTGGTTTCTGACAAAAACAATCATATTCCAAGTCTTGGGAACCTTGAACCCAATTTTTCACTTGTTTTGTAGGTCATACGGTTCAAACATCGGGACCAACGCTCATTTGACTCAGGTTAGTTCCCAGGGGTCATTTTGCTTACGCATATGGTGGCGGTAGTGGGTTTGTGAAAAGAACAACCATATTCCACATTTTGGGAACCTTGAACCCCATTTTTTACTTGTTTTTAGGTCCTTCGATTCAAACGTGGAAACCGGTTACTCGTTACGACTAGCTCCCACGGGCCATTTGACTTACGAGCATAGTGGCGGTGCTTGGTTTGTGACAAAAACAAGGATATTTCACGGTGTTTAGGGATAGAAAAGAGCTTTAATAAATGAGATAAAAATACGACTTTTCTAACAAATACTAAGGCAAGGTCTCAACTTTTTAGGGTTTGATTGCACGTGATTATTATTAGACCATGCTTTAAGGTGTTTTGACTCCAGGGTAGGCTAATAATCAAGGTTGGACATGTAAATCAGTATAAAGTTAGATTTTTGAGGCCATGAAGGCGTTTAGGTATGGAAGAGGTTTTTAATGTATGCGATAAAGTTACGACTTTTCTAACAAATACAGACGGAAAGTAACAATTTTTTAGGGTTTGATTGCACATGGTTATCACTAGAACATGCTTTAAGGCGCTTTGATTCAAGGGTAGGCTAATAATCTTGGGTGGACATTAAAATCAGTATAAAGCTATATTTCTTAGGCCATGAATGTGTCTAGGGATGAAAGAGGCCTTTAATGAATGAGATAAAGTTACGATTTTTCTAACAAATACTACGGCAAAGTCACGATTTTTAGGATTTGATTGCAAATAGTTATCATTAGAACATGCTTTAAGGTGTTTTGACACAAGGGTAGGATAATAATATAGGTTGGACATGAAAATCAGTATAAAGGTAGATTTTTGAGGCCATGAAGGTTTTTCGGGGATGGAAGGCGCCTATAATGGATGAGATAAAGTTACGATTTTTCTAAAAAGTACTAAGGTAAAGACACGATTTTTTAAGGCTTGATTGCAAATGGTTATCATTAGAACATGCTTTAAGATGTTTTGACTCAAGGGTAGGCTAATAATCTTAGTTGGACATGAAAATCAGTATAAAACTGGATTTTTGAGGCCATGAAAGTATTTAGGGATGGATGAGGCCTAAAATTTATGGGACAAAGCTACGATTGTTACGATTTTTCTAACAAATATTGAGGCAAAGTCTCGATTTTTAGGACTTGAATGTAGATGGTTATCATTACAACATGCTTTAAGGTGTTTTGACTCAAGGGGAGGCTAATAATATAAGTTTTCCATGAAAATCAGTATAAAGTTAGATTTTTTTTTGCCATGAAGGTGTTTAGGAATGGAAGAGGCCTTTAATATATGAGATAAGATTATCATTGGAACATGCTTTAAGGCGTTTTGACTCAAGGGTAGGTTAATAATCTTAGTTGGACATGAAAATCAGCATAAAGCTAGATTTTTGGGGCCATGAAGATGTTTAGGGATGGAAGAGGCCTTTAATATATGAGATAAAACTATGATTTTTCTAACAAATAGTAGGACAAAGTGATGACTTTTTAGGGTTTTGATTGCAAATGGTTATCATTAGAACATGTTTTAAGGTGTTTTGACTCAAGGTAGACTACTAATCTAGGTCGGACAAGAAAATCAAAAAAAAGCTAGATCTTTTAGGCCACGAAGGTGTTTAGGGCTGGAAGAGGCCTATAATATATGAGATAAAAGTACAATTTTTCTAAAAAATATTAAGGCAAAGCCACGATTTTTTAGGGTTATCAAACATGCTTATCATTAGAACATGCTTTAACGTGTTTTGACTAGGGGAAAGGCTAATAATCTAGGTTGGACATGAAAATCTGTAGAAAACTAGATTTTTGAGGTAAAGTAAGGATTTTTTTGACAAATACTAAGGCAAAGTCACGATTTTTTAAGGTTTAAACATGGCTATCCTTAGAATATACATTAAGGTTTAATTATCCTAGCCTAGGCATTTCTCTCTCTCAAGATATCTTCTTTTTTATCAAAAAAACATATAACTATAAAATGAAGTTATTAAGCCATTTAACTATTCCAGACCATCGTACCTACTGCAATTTCTTGAGAGCTAATAAACAACCACAATTTTGAACATAGCTAAAATGTTTTCACTCATTGGCGATGAACTGCCTTAACAATTATAAGCTAAACATTGTACAATGAATACCTTCTTCAAACAAGGCGTATGAAGTGTTGAGGCGCACCAAAGCTCGCTCTATGTCAACTAGTGCAACCACCATTTTCTTGACTTCATTCTGAAACTCATCCAATCCAGCAATGGCAATTTCCACGCCCTAAGATAAGATTTAAATTGAACTAGTAATTAATATGGTGAAGGTCATGGAGATGGTGAAACTATATCAACCAAGACATGATCAACCTAATTTCAATAGTTAGGCAAGAACTCCATGAATAGTAGACAAGGTAACCAAAAATTAAGTTAAAAGAATCCCTCTACAACAACATATAATCCAGCTTTCATTCATTTACGAAAATCTCCATACCTTGTTAAGTACGGCTCAATCAGTTCCTTTTTCAAGGAACAAGTGTTAAGTTCCTCTTCTCTCCGTTGTCTCTCCATCCTAAGTATGAATTGAAATTTCTAAATTACAAAAGAAGTAAATAAGCTTGTGTATCCAAAAGGAAATAGAACACCAGTACAATCAATTTAAAAGCAAAAAGTGTGAAAACGGTGGTATTGATATGCAGCATGATGAAATAAGGAGCACATGGTCCACCCACAAGTGGCGCGCCCACACAAATGGGGAGGAAGAGATCAACTCAGCAAATAAAATTCAATTACAAAATAGACCTTCAAGCTCAACCACAGTAGCCAATGGCGCAACGGGCAGTGAGGTGCAAAGGGTATCAAGAACCTAGGTATGAGGCAAAGGTCCACACCTCACAAACGTTAGGCGCATATTTATTAAAATTGTATGCAAAATACCCCGACAAGAACAAGCATGAACCACATTTTGGGAACCTTGAACCCCATTTTTTACTTGTTTTATGCTTCTTATGGCTCAAACGTGGTAACCATTGGCTCGTTCGATGAAGGTATGGTTCCCACGGGCCGTTTTACTTATAAGTACAGTGGCATTAGTTGGTTTGCGACAAAAATATGCATATTCAAATTTTGGGCGCCTGCAGCCCAATGTTTTACTTGTTTTGAAGGTCATACGATTCAAACTTGGGAATCGTTGGCTTGTTTGATGAAGGACTAGTTCCCACAGGTCATTTTAATTATGAGCAAGGTGGCGATCGTTGGTTTATGGCAAAAAACATGCATATTCCATGTTTTGGGCACCTTAAACCCCATTTTTGACTTGTCTTGTAGGTTATAGGGTACAAACACGAGAACCATTGGCTCAATTGATGTAGTTTTAATTTTCATATGTCACTTTACTAAGAAGTAAAGCGGCGATAGCTGATTTGTCACAAAAATATGCATATTCATTGTTTTAAGCACCTTGAACCCCGATTTTGACTTTTTTTGTATGTCATATGGTGCAAACATGGGAACCATTGGCTCATTTGACGCAGGTTTTGTTCTCACTGGTCGTTTTACTTACGAGTATGATGGTTGTATATGGTAGTCGGTTTGTGAAAATAAAAAGCATATTCCACGTTTTAGGCACCTTACACCCTGATTTTGACTCGTTTTGTTGATCATATGGTACAAACATGGGAACCGTTGGCTCGTTTGAGTGAGGTTTAGTTCCCAAGGGTCATTTTACTTAATAAAGTGGTGGTGGTAGTTGGTTTGTGGCAAACTTATGCATCATCATTTTGGCACTTGGAACCCCATTTTTGACTCATTTTTAGGTCCTACGGTTCAAACTTGGGAACCGCTGGCTCACTTGATGCAGGACTAGTTCTTATGGGTCACTTTACTTATGAGTACGGTGGCAATAGTTGATTTGTGATAAGAACAAGCATATTCCACGTTTTGGGCACCTTGAACCTCATTTCTGACTTGTTTTGTAGATCCTTCGATTCAAACTTGGGAATCGTCGGCTCGTTTCAATCAAGACTAGTTCTCACGAGTCATTTTACTTATAAGCGTAGTGGCGGTAGTGGATTTGTGACAAAAATATGCATATTCATTGTTTTAAGTACCTTGAACCCCGATTTTGACTTTTTTTTGTATGTCATATGGTACAAATGTGGGAACCTTAGGCTTATTTGACGCAGGTTTTGTTCTCACTGGTCGTTTTACTTACGAGTATGATGGTTGTATATGGTAGTCGGTTTGTGAAAATAAAAAGCATATTCCACGTTTTAGGCACCTTACACCCTGTTTTTGACTCGTTTTGTTGATCATATGGTACAAACATGGGAACTGTTGGCTCGTCTGACTGAGGTTTAGTTCCCAAGGGTCATTTTACTTAATAATGTGGTGGTGGTAGTTGGTATGTGGCAAACTTATGCATACTTCATCTCTTTGGCACTTGGAACCCCATTTTTGACTCATTTTTAGGTCATATGGTTCAAACTTGGGAACCGTTGGCTCACTTGATGCAGGACGAGTTCCCATGGATCATTTTACTTATGAGTACGGTGGTAATAGTTGATTTGTGATAAGAACAAGAATATTCCACGTTTTGGACACCCTGAACCCCAATTCTGACTTGTTTTGTAGGTCCTTCGATTCAAACTTGGGAATCGTCGGCTCGTTTGAATCAAGACTAGTTCTCACGGGTCATTTTACTTATGAGCGTAGTGGCGGTAGTTGGTTTGTGAAGAGAACAAGCATATTGCATGTTTTGGGCACCTTAAACCCCATTTTTGACTGGTTTTGTAGGTCATATGGTACAAACATGGTTTTGTAGGACCATTGGCCCGTTTGACGCAGGTTTAGTTTTCTCCAGACATTTTAGTTTGGAGCATGGTTCGAAATCGCGGTCGCGGGTAACATCGCGAAATGGTCGCGGGTGTCACGGGTCGCGGGAGACGCGGGTGTTACATAACGGGAAGCGGGCGTAACGGTCGTGAATTTTTTTCACACATGCACAACCATGCCAAAATTAAAAAATAAGCATGAAATCCATTAATACATGATTTTTAATGAATTTTGCAGGCTTTCATTCACCCTACAAATGCTTTTTAATAGGCATTATGATTTTTATATTAATTTTAGTGCGCTGTTTACAAAAAAAAAGCATATTTTTTTATAGTTTACATTAGTTTAATGAGTAAAAAGATGTAGAAATGTAAGAATCAATTAATTAAAGTCATAAAGTTACTAAAAATGAATCAATACTCAATAGACTTAATACTCAATATACACATTACAGTGATTACACATACATGAATTTAAAAAGTGATTAATATCAAATATCAATAAATAGTTGAAAATACATGAATACAATATTACAAATTTATAACATAACACATGTCACCACCAAAAAGAATGACGTGGAGGGTCTTCATAATTTGCATCTGTATCTTGAGATTGGGATGGGAAATTATCTCCCCATCCTTGTGGAAATACATAGTTAAATGAACCCAAGTTTGCGTCATTTTGTTGTTGCTCTTGAAAATGTACTGGTGATGAAAATTCTCCTGAATAATGTCTATAAGTTGGGGCAGGGGCTGGCTCTGGGTAGTGTGTAGAAGAAGACTCACTAGATCCTGAGATTCCTGATCCACTGGGATAAAAATGTGAGTCACGAGATGCATAATGTGGATATGCTGGATGAGATCCATATGATTGTGATGATGAACCATCTAAACCAAAGTCGCCAAAACTACGAACCACACCATATGAATCTTCAGTAGAATCGCTAGGGTCACCACGAGCACTCCTTCTCCTAGGTTGTGAAGATTGGTTCCCTGGAAGAATACCCAAGTCATAATTTTCAGGTATGTCATGTAGTCCATAAGGATTAGAAGGATATATATCCCTTCCAAATGATGTCCCTGTATTATATCCATAATTATATTCTACACCGCCGCCTCCACCACCACCACTGCCACCCCCCCAACCCCAGCTCCAGCACCACTATTACCATCATCATCATTTGATGGGCTCAAACCAAGATTGTCATCACTTTGTGTGCGTTCAGGACTTGAACTTGAATCATCATGCGCGTTTATTGGTGGTTGATCACCTCCTTCTGTAGTACCACCAACCTCTTCATTTAACCAATTTGAATTGTCATGACCGTCGAGTAGTGGTGTCTCTCTCTCCTCTAACCATTGACTTAAATGATCATCTTCTTCGAAAATGTAGTCCAAATTGATAGGATTGAAACCCTCTTCAATTTCTCGTTGGCTTCTTCTCATTTTACGTCTTAACTTTAACCTCATGTTGTAATGTACGAAAACAAGTTTTTGTAGTCTCATGTACTTTAATCTATTTCTTGTTTTCGTATGGATGAGGCTAAAGGTGCTCCAATTACGCTCACAGTTCGAAGCTGATGTGGTCTGGCTAAGAACTCTAATTGCTATTCTTTGGAGCTCAGGAGCACACAAGCCATAATGAATCCACCATTCAGCTGCATGAATAATTAAAAAGAGTTTTATGTTAGTATAGCGTATTTCAAAAGTCAAATTTGAACACAAAGAGAGAAAATAGAGTAATTCTCTATTATTTAGCTATATAGCCATATTTACCAGGATTTGTTTGTTTTACTGCCCTTTGAGCCAACGGGGTTCCAAAAGTCTCCTGCCTATCTCGATATAGCAACAACTAAAAAAGGATGATTGTGAAATATAATTAATTAATTAGATATATTAATAATTATTCTTAAAAGTATTACTAAATACTAGAACAATTCATTATTTAATTTAATGGAACCAATACTTACTTGATTAATAGCCCGAATTTGAGTATCTATATCGGGTACCAACTTGGTTATCACTTTTTTAACTCCATCCATGACTTCTCTAGCAACTTCAGGAGAGGGTGGGGCACCATAAAGAAATTATGGGTTCAAAAAATACCCTACAATTAAATTTAGAAACATATTAATCAATAGTTTTCTAATGCAACTATGCATAATTTAAAAGTTAAAATAATAAGAAATTATATTTGATTTACACTTACCAGCAGCGTGCAAATCTTGGTGCAACTGAAAACTCCACCGGTTGTCAATAATTTTCCAATAGTCTTTGTAAAACCGACAATCTTTTTGAATGGCCAATTTCGCCCTATCAATTGCCTCGTATATGAAGCCCATGGTTGGTTTTTCATCACCATCAACCAATTTAAGAACTTTCACCAAGGGTTCTTACACTTTAATTATATCAGAGGCCTTTTGCCAAAACTCTTTGCCTAAGATAATTTTCTTTGAATCATATGCTGGGCCTGATTTTGCCATTCCAAACCTTGAGTTTTTTCAAGCATCAGATGTAAACATTTCTCTTAGTGCTTGTTTATGCCTGACAATAGTCTCCAAAGCAATGAAATTTGTGGCAAATCGAGTGATGGCAGGGCAAAGTAACTCTCTATTATTTGTGAATTTCTTCATGAAATTCACTGTCCATGTGTGGTTGTAAATAAATGAGATTATTGTTCTTGCATCTTCTAAGACCTTCTTCACTTTACTTTTCTTACCAATATCTTCAAGAATAAGGTCTATGCAATGAGCTGCACATGCTGTCCAATAGAGATTGGGCCTCTTCTGCATTAATAATTTTCCTCCTACCTTCATTGCAGCTTCATTATCAGTCACTACTTGGACAACATTCTCCTCTCCAATTTCTTCAACCACCTCATCCATTAATCTGAAATGAAATTATAAATTCAATAATTACTACTATTTAATTAAATACATACAAGTCCATAATACTATTTGCATATACAATTAAAATTAGAAAATTACCTGAAATAATATTCAGCTGTTCTGCTTGGCACATCAGAGGCATCAACTGATTTATGAAACACGGTGCCTCTATCACAATAAACTACAAAGTTTATAATGTGTTTTCTAGTTGGTCCTGACCAACCATCACACATAAGTGTTACACCTCTTTCCTTCCAAATTCCAGCAAAAGAAGCTATATAATTTTTCATTTCTTGATACTCTTGCTCCAAATAAATTTCAGATATCTCATAGGGTGATGGACCCTTCACCCCCTTTCCAACCTCTGCAGCAATATCAAGCATAGGCTGCATAAATGGAGAGTCAGCTACATTCGCTGGAATCCGATTATAAATTAGGAATTTTCCAACCGCTTTTCCTAATTTACTTTTTAAACCTTTCAGTAACTTTGTGTTGAGTTTTGGTTGTTTCGCACTCTTACTTCTTTCTAAAATAGGATCCATTGCCTTTAGTCTAGCTTCATGGGCATTAGGATTGATCCATTGTCGTCCACTACCTCCAGCTTCTCGACCACTATAAGATCGAGCTCCTGCTCTATTGAAACCACTGGTAGCACCACTGCCAGAGCCACCTCCCTCTTCATAAATATTACCCCTTCCAGTTGTTCTTGCTCGAAATCTTTGTCTCTCTTCCCATTGTTGTTGTGATCGCATGCTTTCTTGTCGAGCAAATGTCATACTTTCTTCTTCCAAGTCTTCTTCATTGCTCAAATTCTCAAAATCTCCTCTAATTTGGGCTTCTGCTTCTTCTTGCCTTTTTTGTTTATCTCTTTTCTTCTCAGCATACTGTTGTAGATGTTTCATCATTTGTTCTCTTACTTGTGTGGTCACATTTGAGCATCCAGCTACTTGACCCTTTTTATGTGCCAAGTGTTGTTTCAAGCATGTAATGCCCCCTTTGATTATCTTCCCACATAACTTACACATAATAACATGTCTATTACCGTCTACCGCAGTACCAAAATGACATCCAATATCTTCACTAGGTAAGTTTTCATTTCCTCTATCACGTGACATATTGATAGACTTAATTTGATGATCTCTACACAAAATATAAAGAAAATACAAAGTTACAACCTTCCTACAATGATAGGAATAATATAATTAGTAATTTAGTAAATATTAAATAATAAAGTACTAAATAGTCCTAATTTTAAATACTTATTACGTAAAAATAAGTATAATATTTCATTAAAAATAATAAGTAATGTTTATTATTTTTATATTTAAATAAACAAAATTATAAAATATTAGATATTTTATTACAAAAAAAATATATTCCTTTATCTGTAAAAAGATATTTTCATTATTTTTTATAGCTTGATTTTATTTTCATTTATAACTATAAGAAATTAACAGGTGAAAAAGATTTTTGCTCTACTTTCATATACATCATAGCATCACAAATAGAGATCCATACATTACAAATTGACTATTTAATTTTTTAAACATTTTCTCAGTATATGGATTAAAATATTAGATATTTTATTACAAAAAAATATATTCCTTTATCTTTAAAAAGATATTTTCATTATTTTTTTAACTTGATTTTATTTTTATTTATAACTATAAGAAATTAACATTGTAATTTTAAAGGTGGAAAAAACTTGCTCTACTTTTATATACATCACAGCATCACTAATAGAGATCCATACAGTACAAATTTTCTATTTAATTTTTTAAGCATTATCTCAATTTATGGATTAAAATAAAATTTTTCTACAAATTCCAGTAGTAAACTAGTAATTAGCAAAAATCTGAATTATTAATATATTAACTATTAGGTTTAAATGTTTTTTATTAAGTTATCAATTTTTACTTTATTTGATAACTGAAAAACAAAAAATAGATCATGTAACGATTTATTTTACCTAATTTTAAATTTAACGTCAAAATGATATCTTAAAACTTAAAAAATATTTATAAATAGGAAATATGTGATAAAACTAAATTTTCCTAATTACCTTTCAAAAAATATAAGACAATTAAAATATTTATAAATTAAGAAAATTTTATTTTACATAATTATTACTATTTTTTGATTTTTTACTCAATTAAATTACTCCTTTTTTAATTCAATTTAACAAACATAATTTACAACAAATTATAATTAAAAAAAAAACATAATAAAAAGTTTAAGATGTGGGAGATTTCTGATCTTTGAAAAGAAAAAAAAAAACAAGAGCTGCATCTATAGGCAAGGCATAAGACTAGAAAAGAGTACTTTTTGTACTAATGTTGTATCTTGGAAGTCTGTAACCATAATACTATTAGTCTATTTCTAACGGTGTCAGCTTTCAAAAAATGTTAATGCGATACCATATAAATGAAATTGATATTGTAAATGAATATAATAATTTACAACAAAAAAAATGCTGTTAGGGGAAATAATTATGCAAAATGTTGTTTTACTCACAAATATAAAATAGCATAGAAATAGAACATGAGAAATTGTCCACTCCATATTTTTGGAATGCCATGTCATAGTCATTTATTTTAAAATAATATATATTTTATATGCAATGAAACCAAAAGGAAAGAAAGAATACGTAAAGAATGAATAAAAGTATGTTAATCAAAACAGAATATGACATGCTTAAATTGTTTAGGAACCAATTTGCATATTAAATGAACCTGAAATTTTAAAGCTTTTTACTCTATTAAATTACTCTTTTTTTTTTAATTCAATTTAACAAACATTACTTACAATAAATTATAATTAAAAAAAAAAACATAATAAAATGTTTAAGATGTGGTTGTGGGTGTTGAGTGTTACTGAAATAAAGCTTATCTCATACGCGAGATGAGCAGAGGGCAGAGAGTCTGAGACTCTGAGTGAGACCGAGAGAGGGGAGGCGACTCGGAGGATGGAGGAGCCTCGAAGCCTTGAAGCTTCGTGCGACGACTGGCGGAGGGCTGGCTGGTGGCTGCGAGTGCGACGACGCCGACGACTGGTAGAGGGCTGGCTGGTGGCGGCAAGTGCGACGACTAGCGGTGGCGGATGAAGCTGCCTTCGGCCACTCTCAAGCTTCGAAGAACTTTGTTAGGTTCAGGATTCAGGAAACGAAGGCTGCAAAGATGAGTAACTCAGGCTTCGAAGGAGTGAAGGCGTGAAGCCTTCTTATAGCTTCAGCGGCTCGGCCAACAAAACTGCAAGTAAGTATTTTTGTTCTTTGAATGTTAGATTTAGGTAGATTGAATGGTAGATGGGTGCTTGGGACTCGGGAAAGGGGGAAAGGAACGCTGCGCAGCAGAAAGCAGATTCTGCAAGTTGTCGATATGTAACGGTCCGTAACGGACTGTTACGGAGTGTAACGTAGGGGTAACGGCTGTTACGGACCGTTACGGAGACGTAACGGCCGTTACGGCTGTGAATTTTTTCCGAACCGCATTATCGGCCCGGATCGGTTTCGGAGCCCTTGATTTACGTTACGTATCGGCCGTTACGCTACGTAACGGCCGTTATTTAAAACCATGGTTTGGAGTGTGGTTGTGGTAGTTGGTTTGTAACAAAAACATACATATTTCACGTTTTAGGTACTTGGAACCCCATTTTTGACTTGTGTTGTAGGTATTATACGGGTTAAACACGGGAACCGTTGGCTTGTTTGATGCAGGTTTAGTTCCCACGGGTCATTTTACTTATGACTATGTTGGTGGTAGTTAGTTTGTGGCAAGAACAAGCACATTCTAAGTTTTGGGCACCTTGCACCCCGATTTTGACTTGTTTTGTAGGTCATACTGATCAAACTTGGGAACTGTTAGCTCATTTGATGTAGAACTAGTTCCCCACTGGTCTTTTACTCATGCGTATGGTGGCGGTAGTTCGTTTGTTGCAAAAACATGCATATTCCATGTTTTGGGAACCTTAAACCCCTATTTTGACCAATTTTGTACGTAATACAGTACAAACACTTGAATCATTGCCTTGTTTGACCTAGGGTTTAGTTCCCATGGGTCATTTTACATACGAATTCGTGGTGGTTGTCGGTTTGTGACAAAACATGCAATATTCACGTTTTGGGAACTTGGAACCCCATTTTTGACTTTTTTTTTCGGTCTTGCAGTTCAAACCTCGAAACCGTTGGCGCGTTTGATGAAGGACTAATTCCCATGACTCATTTTACTTATCAGCATGGTGACGGTAATAGGCTCTTTATGAGAACAAGCATAATCCGCATTTTTGGCACCTTGAGACCCATTTTTTACTTGTTTTGTATGTGATAACGATTCAAGTTGGGAACCGTCAGCTCATTTGACACAGGTCCAATTCCCATATGGCATTTTAATTATGAGAAAGGTGGTTGTAGTTGGTTTCTAACAAAAACAAGAATATTTTTCATTTTAGGCAGCTTGATCCCCATTTTTGACTTGTTTTGTAGGTCATATGGTTCAAACTTGGGAACCGTTGCCTCGTCTGCCGCAATTTGAGTTCCCACGGGTCATTTTACTTGCAAATATGGTGGCAGTAGTTGGTTTGTGACATCAATATGCATATTTCACGTTATTGGCACCCAGAATCCCATTTTTGACTTGTTTTGTAGGTCATACGATTCAAACATGGGAACCGTTGGCTCTTTTGATCTGAGACTAGTTCCCACAGGCCATTTTACTTACGAGTGCAGTGGAAGTAGTTGGTTTTGGACAAGAACAAGCATATTCAACTTTTCGGCACCTTGAACCCCATTTTTGAATTGTTTTATAGGTCATATGGCTCAAACTTCGGAACAGCTGGCTTGTTTGATGTAGAGTTAGTCCCCACGGGTCATTTTACAGTGGCGGTAGTTGGCTTGTCAGAAAAATATGCATATTTCACATTTTGGGCAGCTGGAACTGTTGGCTCATTTGATGCAAGTTTAGTTCCTATGGGTCATTTGCCTTGCGAGTATGGTGGTGGTGGTGGTTGGTTTCTCACAAAAATATGCATATTTCACATTTTGGGCACCAGGAATAGTGGAACCCCATTTTTGACTTGTTTTTTGGTCCTACGGGTCAAACTTGGGAACTGTTGGCTCTTTTGATGCATGACTAGTTCCCATAGGTCCTTAACGTAGCACCGTGGCGGTAGTTGGGTTGACACAAAAACATGCATATTCCAAGTTTGCAATCCATTTTGACTTGTTTTGTAGGTCGCAAGATACAAACATCGCAACCATTGGCTCGTTTGACACATGTTTAGTTCAATTTACTAACGAGCACAGTTGTAGTAGTTGAGTTGTGTCAAAACATGCATATTCCATAATTTGGGCACCTTGATGACTTGTTTTGTAGGTCATATGATTCAAACTTGGGAGTAATCGGCTTATTCAGTGAAGGTTTTGTTCCCACAGATCATTTTACTTACAAGTTCAGTGGCGGCAATTGGTTTGTTACAAAATCAAGCAGATTCCACATTATAGGCACCTAGAATCCCATTTTTGACTTATTTTGTAGGTCATATGGTTCAAACATGGAAACTCTTGGCTCGTTTCACGCAGGTTTAGTGCCCATGGGTCATTCAAACTTGGGAACCGCTGGCTCGTTTGATGCAAAACTAGTTCCTGGGGGTCATTTTACTTACAAGCATGGTGACGATAGTTCTTTTGTGAATAAAACATGCATATTCTATGTTTTGGGCACCTTGATCCCAAATTTAATTTGTTTTGTAGGTCATACAGTACAAACATAAGAACTGTTGGCTCGTTTGACACATGTTTAGCTCCCATGAGTCATTTTATTAAGTGGCGTTGGTTGGTTTCTTAAAAAAAACATGCATATTCCATGTTTTAGGCAACTTGAACCCCGATTTTGACTTGTTTTGTAAGTAATATAGTACAAACATGGGAACCATTGGCTCGTTTGACGTAAGACTGAGTTCCCACTAGTCATTTTACTTACGAGTAAGGTGGCGACATTTGGTTTATGAAAAAATCATTTATGTTTCATGTTGTGGGCATGTTAAACCCTATTTTTGTCTGGTTTTGCAGGTCATACGGTACAAACATAGGAACCGTTGGCTCAATTGTGTAGGTTTAATTCCCATGGGTCATTTTACTTACAAGCACAGGGGCGGTAGTTGACTTTTGACAGAAACATTCATATTCCTTGTTTTGCTAGACAAATGGTACAAACATGGGAATGGCCGTAGTAATTGGTTTGCGACAAAAACATGCATATTTCAGGTTTTGGGAACCTAGAACCCCATTTTTGACTTGTTTTGTGGGTCCTACGGTTTAAACTTGAGAACAAACGACTTATTTGACACATGTTAGTTCCCAAGGGTCATTTTACTTAAAATTGCGGCGGTTGCAGTTGGTTTGTGGCAAGCGCAAGCACATTCCACGTTTTGGGCACTTTGAACCGCACTTTTCACTTTTTTTGTATGTCTCCATGTTCAAACTTGCAAACCGTTGGCACGTTTGATGTAGGTTTAGCTCCCACTGGTCATTTGACATATGAGCATGGTGGCAGTAGTTTGCTTGTAACGAGAACAAGCATATTCCACATTTTGGGCTTGTTGAATCTCATTCTTGACTCGTTTTCTAGGTCATTGGGTCAAACTCGAGGAACCGTAGGCTCATTCGATACAGGTTTAGTACCCACAAGTAAGTTTACTTACGATTGTGGTCGCTGCATTTGGTTTGTGATAAGAACAAGCATATTCCACATTTTGGGTATCTTGAACCATATTTTTGTCTTGTTTTGTACGTCATGTGGCTCAATCTTGGGAACTATTGGCTCGTTTGATGCAGGTTTTGTTCACACAGGTCTTTTTTCTTATGAGTATGGTGGCGGTAGTTGTTTGGTGACAAAAACATGCATATTTCACGTTGTTTTGGCCACCTATAACCCATTTTTGACTTCTTTTGTAGGTCATATGGTTCAAACTTGAGAACCGCTGGTTCGTTTGACACAGGTTTAGTTCCTATGAGTCAATTTTCTTACGAGCATGGTGGTGGTAGTTGGTTTGTGATGAGAACAAAGTTATTACACGTTTTGGGCACCTTGAGCCCCAATTTTGACTTGTTTTGTAGGTAATAAGGTACAAACATGGGAACCGTTGGATCGTTTAACGAAAAATTTAGTTCCCACAAGTCATTTTACTTAAGTGTATGGTGGCAGTAGTTGGTTTGTGACAAAAACATGCATATTTGATGTTTTGGTCACTTGGAACCCTACTTATATTTTGTAGGTCAAACAGATCAAAACATAGGAACCTTGGGCTCATTTGAAGCAGGACTGGTTCCCATGGGTCATTCTACTTTACGAGCATGGTGGCAGTAGTTGGTTTGTGACAAGAACAAACATATTCCATGTTTTGGGAACCTTTACTTGGTTTGTCATGAAAACATGGATATTCCAAATTATAGCAACCATGAACCCCATTTTTAACTTGTATTTTAAGTCAAACGATTCAAACTTAGGAACCAACGTCTCATTTGACGCAGGTTTAGTTCGTAGGGGTCATTTTACTCACGAGTACGGTGGTGGCAATTGCTTTGTGAAATGAACAAGAATATTCCACGCTCTGGAAACCTTAAACAATATTTTTAACTTGCTTTGTAGGTCATATGGTTCAAACTTGGAACCATTGGCTCATTTGATGTAGGACTTGTTCGAACGGGCCATTTTGCTTATAGTGTCGCCAACTGGTTTGTGATAAGAGCAAGCATATTCCACATTTTGAGAACCTTGCACCCCATTTTTTACTTGTTTTGTACGTCATGTGGCTCAATCTCAGGAACCCTTGGATCGTTTGGTTCAGATTTAGTGCCCACGGGTCATTTTACTTATGAGAATGGTGGCGGTGGTTGGTTTGGGACAAAAACATCCATATTTCATGTTTTGGTCACTTGGAACCCAACTTTTGACTTGTTTTGTAGGTCCTACAGTTCAAACATGGGTACTGTTGGCTCATTCAAAGTAGGACTAGTTCCCACGGGTCATTCTACTTACGAGCACGGTGGCGATAGTTGGTTCGTGACAAAAACAAGCATATTCCAAGTCTTGGGAACCTTGGACCCAATATTTCACTTGTTTTGTAGGTCATACGGTTCAAACATCAGGACCAATGCTTATTTGACTCACGTTAGTTCCCAAGGGTCATTTTACTTACGACTATGGTGGCGGTAGTGGGTTTGTGAAAAGAACAACCATATTCCACATTTTGGGAACCTTGAACCCCATTTTTTACTTGTTTTTAGGTCCTCCGATTCAAACGTGGGAACCGGTTACTCGTTAAGACTAGCTCCCATGGGTCATTTCACTTACGAGCACGGTGGTGGTGCTTGGTTTGTGACAAAAACAAGGATATTTCACGGTGTTCAGGGATAGAAAAGAGCTTTAGTAAAGGAGAAAAAATACGATATACTAAGGCAAGGTCTCAACTTTTTAGGGTTTGATTGCACATGATTATTATTAGACCATGCTTTAAGGTGTTATGACTCCAGGGTAGGCTAATAATCAAGGTTGGACATGTAAATCAGTATAAAGTTAGATTTTTGAGGCCATGAAGGCGTTTAGGTATGGAAGAGGCTTTTAATGTATGTGATAAAACTACGACTTTTCTAACAAATACTAACGGAAAGTAACGATTTTTTAGGTTTTGATTGCACATGGTTATCATTAGAACATGCTTTAAGGCGTTTTGATTCAAGGGTAGGCTAATAATCTTGGCTGGACATTAAAATCAGTATAAAGCTAGATTTCTTAGGCCATGAATGTGTCTAGGGATGAAAGAGGCCTTTAGTGAATGAGATAAAGTTACGATTTTTCTAACAAATTCTACGACCAAGTGACGATTTTTTGGGTTTGATTGCAAATAGTTATCATTAGAACATGCTTTAATGTGTTTTGACACAAGGGTAGGATAATAATATAGGTTGAACATGAAAATCAGTATAAAGGTAGATTTTTGAGGCCATGAAGATTTTTTGGGGATGAAAGGGGCCTTTAATGAAAGAGATAAAGTTACGATTTTTCTAAAAAATACTAAGTAAAGACACGATTTTTTAAGGCTTGATTGCAAATAGTTATCATTTGAACATGCTTTAAGGTGTTTTGACTCAAGGGTAGGCTAATAATCTTAGTTGGACATGAAAATCAGCATAAAGCTGGATTTTTGAGGCCATGGAAGTGTTTAGGGATGGACGAGGCCTCAAATTTATGGGATAAAGCTACGATTTTTCTAACAAATATTGAGGCAAAGTCACGATTTTTAGGGCTTGAATGCAAATGGTTATCATTACAACATGCCTTGAGGTGTTTTGACTCAAGGGGAGACTAATAATATAGGTTGGACATGAAAATCAGTATAAAGCTAGATTTTTTTGGCCATCAAGGTGTTTAGGAATGGAAGAGGCCTTTAATATATGAGATAAGATTATCATTAGAACATGCTTTAGGGTGTTTTGACTAAGGGTAGGTTAATAATCTTAGTTGGACATAAAAATCAACATAAATCTAGATTTTTGGGGCCATGAAGATGTTTAGGGGTGGAAGAGGCCTTTAATATATGAGATAAAGCTATGATTTTTCTAACAAATAGTAAGACAAAGTGATGACCTTTTAGTGTTTTGATTGCAAATGGTTATCATTAGAACATGTTTTAAGGTGTTTTGACTCAAGGTAGACTAATCTAGGTTGGAAATGAAAATCAGAATAAAGCTAGATTTTTTAGGCCACGGAGGTGTTTAGGGATGGAAGAGGCCTATAATGTATGAGATAAAAATACAATTTTTCTAAAGAATATTAAGGCAAAGAAACGATTTTTTAGGGATATCAAACATGCTTATCATTAGAACATGATTTAAGGTGTTTTGACTAGAGGAAAGGCTAATAATCTAGGTTGGATGTCAAAATTTGTAGAAAACTAGATTTTTGAGATAAAATTAGGATTTTTCTGACAAATACTAAGGCAAAGTCACGATTTTTTAAGGTTTAAACATGGTTATCCTTAGAACATACTTTAAGGTTTAAACATGGTTATCCTAGCCTAGGCATTTCTCTCTCTCAATATATCTTCTTTTTCATCAAATAAACATATAACTATAAAATGAAGTTGCTAAGCCATTTAACTATTCCAGACCATAGTACCTACTGCAATTTCTTCAGAGCTAATAGTCGACCACAATTTTGAACATAGCTAAAATGTTTTCACTCATTGGCGATGAACTGCCTCAAGCATTATAAGCTAAACATTGTACACTGAATACATGGTGATGATCAAACACCATGTCAACTAGTGCAACCACCATTTTCTTGACTTCATTTTGAAACTCATCTAGTCCAGCACTGGCAATTTCCACGACCTAAGATACGATTTAAATTGAACTAGTAATTAATATGGTGATGATCATGGAGATGGTGGCGCTGCTGACGACCATGTAACTGCAAATTAGTGTTCGTGCAATAAGAATTCTAACTTGTAGGTACATCATACCTCTCTCTTGAAAGGAAGATATCTTCCCATACTTGGCGTAGCATTTGCAGCAGTGGAAACTATATCAACTAAGACATGATCAACCTAATCTCAACAGTTAGGCAAGAACTCCATGAATAGTAGCCAAGGTAACCAAAAATGAAGTTAAAAGAATCCCTCCACAACAATATATAATCCAGCTTTCATTCATTTACAAATATCTCCATACCCTTTTAAGTATGGCTTACTCAGCTTCAGTTCCTTTTTCCAGGAACGAGTGTTCAGCTCCTCTTCCCTCTGTTGTCCCTCCATCCTATGTATGAATTGAAATTTCTAAATTAAAAAAGAACTCAAGTAAATAAGCTTGTGTATCCAGTAAGGAAATAGAACACCAGTACAATCAATTTAAAAGCAAAAAGTGTGAAAACGGTGGTATTGATATGCAGCATGATAAAATAAGTAGCATATGGTCCACCCACGAGTGGCGCGCCCACACAGATGGAGAGGAAGAGTACAACTCAGCACATAAAATTCAATTACAAAATAGACCTTCAAGCTCAACCATAGTAGCCAATGGCGCAAAGGGTAGTGAGGTGCAAAGAGTATCTAGAACCTAGGTATAAGGCAAAGGTCCACGCCTCACAAACGTTAGGCGCATATTTATTAAAATTGTATGTAAAATACCTTGACAAGAACAAGCATAAACCACATTTTGGGAACCTTGAACCCCATTTTTTACTTGTTTCATGCATCTTATGGCTCAAACGTGGTAACCATTGGCTCGTTCGATGAAGGTTTGGTTCCCACGGGTCGTTTTACTTATAAGTACAGTGGCATTAGTTGGTTTGTGACAAAAACATGCATATTTCAAATTTTGGGCACCTGGAGCCCAATTTTTGACTCGCTTTGTAGGTCATACGATTCAAACTTGGGAACCATTGGCTTGTTCGATGAAGGACTAGTTCCCACATGTCATTTTAATTATGAATAAGGTGGCAATAGTTGGTTTATGGCAAAAAACAGGCATATTCCATGTTTTGGACATCTTAAACCCCATTTTTGACTTGTTTTGTAGGTCATACGGTACAAACATGAGAACCATTGGCTCAATTGATGTAGTTTTAATTTTCATAGGTCATTTTACTAAGAAGCACAGTGGTGGTAGTTGATTTGTGACAGAAATATGCATATTCATTGTTTTAAGCACCTTGAACCACTACTTTGACTTTTTTGTACGTGATATGGTACAAACGTGGGAACCGTTGGCTCATTTGACGCAGCTTTTGTTATCACAGGTCATTTTACTCACGAGTGGTTTGTGAGAATAAAAGGCATATTCCACGTTTTAGGCACCTGAATCCCTATTTTTGACTCATACTGTTGATCATATGGTACAAACATGGGAACCGTTGGCTCGTCTAACGGAGGTTTAGTTCCCAAGGGTCATTTTACTTAATAATGTTGTGGTGGTAGTTGGTTTGTGGCAAACTTATGCATACTTCATCTCTTTGGCACTTGGAACCCCATTTTTTACTGATTTTTGGCAATAGTTGATTTGTGATAAGAACAAGCATATTCCACGTTTTGGGCACCTTGAACCCCATTTCTGACTTGTTTTGTAGGTCCTTCGATTCAAACTTGGGAACCATCGGCTCGTTTGAATCAAGACTAGTTCTCACGGGTCATTTTACTTATGAGCGTAGTGGCGGTAGTTGGTTTGTGAAGAGAACAAGCATATTGCGCGTTTTGGGCACCTTAAACCCCATTTTTGACTAGTTTTTTGGGTCATATGGTACAAACATGGGAACCATTGGCCCGTTTGATGCAGGTTTAGTTTTCTCGAGACATTTTAGTTTGGAGTATGGTGGTGGTAGTTGGTTTGTAACAAAAACATGCATATTTCACGTTTTGGGTACTTGGAACCCCATTTTTGACTTGTGTTGTAGGCATTATACGGCTCAAACATGGGAACCGTTGGCTTGTTTGATGCAGGTTTAGTTCCCACGAGTCATTTTACTTATGATTACGTTGGCGGTAGTTCCCATGTTTGTGACAAGAACAAGCATATTCTAAGTTTTAGGCACTTTGAACCCCGATTTTGACTTGTTTTGTAGGTCATACTGATCAAACTTGGGAACCGTTAGCTCATTTCATGTGGGACTAGTTCCCACTAGTCTTTTACTCATGCGTATGGTGGTGGTAGTTCGTTTGTTGCAAAAACATGCATATTCCATGTTTTAGGCACCTTAAACCCCCATTTTGACCTATTTTGTACGTAATACGGTACAAACACTTGAATCATTGGTTTGTTTGACCTAGGGTTTAGTTCCCATGGGTCATTTTATATACGAATTCATGGTGGTAGTCGATTTGTGACAAAACATGCATTATTCACATTTTGGGAACTTGGAACCCCATTTTTGACTTGATTTTTCGGTCTTGCAGTTCAAACCTGGGAACCGTTGGCGCATTTGACGAAGGACTAATTCCCATGACTCATTTTACTTATCAGTATGGTGACGGTAATAGGCTTTTTATGAGAACAAGCATAATCCACGTTTTTGGCACCTTGAGACCCATTTTTTACTTGTTTTGTAGGTGATACGATTCAAGTTGGGAAGCGTCAGCTCATTTGACACAGGTTCAATTCCCATATGGCATTTTAATTACGAGAATGGTGGTTGTAGTTGGTTTTTGACAAAAACAAGCATATTTTACATTTTAGGCAGCTTGATCCCCATTTTTGACTTGTTTTGTAGGTCCTATGGTTCAAACTTGGGAGCCGTTGCCTCGTTTGCCGCAATTTTAGTTCCCACGGGTAATTTTACTTGCAAATATGGTGGCAGTAGTTGGTTTGTGACATCAATATGCATATTTCACGTTATCAGCACCTTGAATCCCATTTTTGACTTTTTTGTCGGTCATATGATTCAAATTTGGGAACCGTTGACTCTTTTGATGCGAGACTAGTTCCCACGAGCCATTTTACTTACGAGTGCAGTGGCAGCAGTTGGTTTGTGACAAGAACAAGCATATTCAACTTTTTGGCACCTTGAACCCCATTTTTGAATTATTTTATAGGTCATATGGCTCAAACTTCGGAACAGCTGGCTTGTTTGATGCAGAGTTAGCCCCCACAGGTCATTTTACTCGCACGCGTATAGTGGCGGTAGTTGGCTTGTGAGAAAAATATGCATATTTCACATTTTGGGCAGCTGGAACTGTTGACTCATTTGATGCAAGTTTAGTTCCTATGGGTCATTTGCCTTGCGAGTATGGTGGTGGTGGTGGTTGGTTTCTCACAAAAATATGCATATTTCACATTTTGGGCACCAGAAATAGTGGAACCCCATTTTTGACTTGTTTTTTGGTCTTACGGGTCAAACTTGGGAACTGTTGGCTCTTTTGATGCATGACTAGTTCCCATAGGTCCTTAACTTACGAGCACCGTGGCGGTAGTTGGGTTGACACAAAAACATGCATATTCCAAGTTTGCAATCCATTTTAACTTGTTTTGTAGGTCGCAAGATACAAACATCGCAACCATTGGCTCGTTTGACACAGATTTAGTTCAATTTACTAACGAGCACAGTTGTAGTAGTTGAGTTGTGTCAAAACATGCATATTCCATAATTTGGGCACCTTGATGACTTGTTTTGTAGGTCATATGATTCAAACTTGGGAGTAATCGGCTTATTCAGTGAAGGTTTTGTTCCCACAGATCATTTTACTTACAAGTTCGGTGGCGGCAATTGGTTTGTTACAAAATCAAGCAGATTCCACATTATAGGCACCTAGAACCCCATTTGTGACTTATTTTGTAGGTCATATGGTTCAAACATGGGAACTATTGGCTTGTTTCACCTAGGTTTAGTGCCCATGGGTCATTTTACTTACGAGTACGGTGGCAGTAGTTGGTTTGTGACAAAAATATGCAGCTTTCACATTTTGAGTACCTAGAACCCCATTTTTGGCTTGGTTTAAGGTCCTACGATTCAAACTTGGGAACCGTTGGGTTGTTTGATGCAAAACTAGTTCCTGCGGGTCATTTTACTTAAGAGCACGGTGACGATAGTTCTTTTGTGAATAAAACATGCATATTCTATGTTTTGGGCACCTTGATCCCAATTTTAATTTATTTTGTAGGTCATACAGTACAAACATAAGAACTGTTGGCTCGTTTGACACAGGTTTATCTCCCACGGGTCATTTTACTAAGTGGCGTTGGCACCTTGAACACTGATTTTGACTTGTTTTGTAAGTAATATAGTACAAACATGGGAACCATTGGCTCGTTTGATGTAAGACTGAGTTCCCAATAGTCATTTTACTTACAAGTAAGGTGGCGACATTTGGTTTATGAAAAAATCATTTATGTTTCATGTTGTGGGCATGTTCAACCCTATTTTTGACTGGTTTTGCAGGTCATACGGTACAAACATAGGAACTGATGGCTCAATTGTGTAGGTTTAATTCCCATGGGTCATTTTACTTACGAGCACAGGGGCGGTAGTTGACTTTTGACAGAAACATTGATGAGAATTGACAAGCACCACTAAAGGATCCATTGCAAGTTCCAGATGGGCCAATCACAAGGTCAAGAGCTAAGAAGATCAAGGAAGCGATGTAAGGATTGGTGCAATCCATTACAACAAGTGACGACATAGCCTAGTGTTTAGTGTAGACTTTTTATTTCAATAAGTATAGGCATGTGGGCCTATTTTATGATTATTAGTTATAGGTGTTTAGGGTTACGTTATTTGAATTTGAATGATGAGAAATGATGAGAATTGACAAGCACCACTAAAGGATCCATTGCAAGTTCCAGATGGGCCAATCACAAGGTCAAGAGCTAAGAAGATCAAGGAAGCGATGTAAGGATTGGTGCAATCCATTACAACAAGTGACGACATAGCCTAGTGTTTAGTGTAGACTTTTTATTTCAATAAGTATAGGCATGTGGGCCTATTTTATGATTATTAGTTATAGGTGTTTAGGGTTACGTTATTTGAATTTGAATTAAATTAAAATTAAAATTAAAATTTGAATTTGAATTAAATTTGAATTTGAATTTGAATTTGAATTTGAATTTGTTTTTGAATTTGAATTTAAATTTAATTGGAGGGGTTTATAAATAGACTTGTAGCCACATTCTACAAAAAAAGGACATTGAATAAAAATGTAAGGTTTTGTTTCTTCTATTGGTTCTTCAAAGAACTTTTCGAACTTATCGGGATTTCCCGTGGCGTTCACCAACGACTTATCAAAAGACTTTCCACCACCGTTTGTGGCGTCTTCCTTATACCAAGGTTCTTGTTTCGCACTAAACAACGGGTTGAGGTCGTATGTACCAAAATTCTTGTTTGTCGTAAACAACGGGTCGAGGTCTTCCATTCATATCTATCCAAAAATCTAAATTTTAGCTTTCTTGGGCAAGCATTCCAATATTGGTTGTTGGGTCTCAATGCGTGTCGATTGAGGTTCGCATCATTTGGTATCAGAGCTTAGGTTCTAAAATCAGGTTTTCTATCCTTTTATCTTTTGTTATCAAAAATAAAAAAAGAAAAGGGGAAAATAGAAAGAAGAAAAAAAAATAGAGAGAAAGAAAGAAGAAAAAAAAAAAAGGTGATACTGAAGCAACAGATACATTCACCGTACTTATCAAAGTTAATTTTATTTTTTTTGTCAACTTCCTTTAATTCATTGTTTCTATAATATTTTCTTGCCATCGTTATTGGTTTCATACTACATGGATTCGAGGACGAATCCTTTCGAAGAGAGGGAGAATGATGAGAATTGACAAGCACCACTAAAGGATCCATTGCAAGTTCCAGATGGGCCAATCACAAGGTCAAGAGCTAAGAAGATCAAGGAAGTAATGTAAGGATTGGTGCAATCCATTACAACAAGTGACGACATAGCCTAGTGTTTAGTGTAGACTTTTTATTTCAATAAGTATAGGCATGTGGGCCTATTTTATGTTTATTAGTTATAGGTGTTTAGGGTTACGTTATTTGAATTTGAATTAAATTAAAATTAAAATTTGAATTTGAATTTGAATTTAAATTTGAATTTGAATTTGAATTTGAATTTGAATTTGTTTTTGAATTTGAATTTAAATTTAATTGGAGGGGTTTATAAATAGACTTGTAGCCACATTCTACAAAAAAAGGACATTGAATAAAAATGTAAGGTTTTGTTTCTTCTATTGGTTCTTCAAAGAACTTTCGAACTTATCGGGATTTCCCGTGGCGTTCACCAACGACTTATCAAACGACTTTCCACCACCGTTTGTGGCGTTTTCCTTATACCAAGGTTCTTGTTTCGCACTAAACAACGGGTTGAGGTCGTATGTACCAAAATTCTTGTTTGTCGTAAACAACGGGTCGAGGTCTTCCATTCATATCTATCCAAAAATCTGAATTTTAGCTTTCTTGGGCAAGCATTCCAATATTGGTTGTTGGGTCTCAATGCGTGTTGATTGAGGTTCGCATCAAACATTCATATTCCTTGTTTTGCTAGACAAATGGTACAAACATTGGAATGGCCGTAGTAATTGGTTTGCGACAAAAACATGCATATTTCAGGTTTTGGGAACCTAGAACCCCATTTTTGACTTGTTTTGTGGGTCCTACGGTTAAAACTTGAGAACAAATGACTTATTTGACACATGTTAGTTCCTATGGGTCATTTTACTTAAAATTGCGGTGGCTACAGTTGGTTTGTGGCAAGAGCAAGCACATTCCACGTTTTTGAGCACTTTGAACCCCACTTTTGACTTGTTTTGTAGGTTTCCGTGTTCAAACTTGCAAACCGTTGGCACGTTTGATGTAGGTTTAGCTCCCACTGGTCATTTGACATATGAGCATGGTGGCGGAAGTTCGCTTGAAACGAGAACAAGCATATTCCACATTTTGGGCTTGTTGAACCCCATTCTTGACTTGTTTTGTAGGTCATATGGGTCAAACTCGGGAACCGTAGGTTCCTTCGATATAGGTTCAGTTCCCATAGGTAAGTTTACTTACAATTGTGGTCGCTGCATTTGATTTGTGATAAGAACAAGCATATTCCACATTTTGGGTATCTTGAACCCCATTTTTGTCTCGTTTTGTACATCATGTGGCTCAATCTTGGGAACTGTTGGCTCATTTGATGCAGGTTTTGTTCACACAGGTCTTTTTTCTTATGAGTATGGTGGCGGTAGTAGTTTTGTGACAAAAACTTGCATATTTCACGTTTTGGCCACCTAAAACCCATTTTTGACTTCTTTTGTAGGTCATATGCTTCAAACTTGAGAACCGTTGGTTCGTTTGACACAGGTTTAGTTCCTATGAGTCAATTTTCTTACAAGCATGTTGGTGGTAGTTTGTTTGGAATGAGAACAAGGTTATTACACGTTTTGGGCACCTTGAGCCCCGATTTTGACTTGTTTTGTAGGTAATAAGGTACAAACATGGGAACCGTTGGATCGTTTGATGCAAAATTTAGTTCCCACGAGTCATTTTACTTACGTGTATGGTAGCAATAGTTGGTTTGTGAAAAAAACATGGATATTTGAGGTTTTGGTCACTTGGGACCCTACTTATATTTTGTAGGTCAAACGGTTCAAACATGGGAACTTTGAGCTCATCTGAAGCAGGACTAGTTCCCACGGGTCATTCTACTTTACGAGCACGGTGGCGGTAGTTGGTTTGTGACAAGAACAAGCATATTCCATATTTTGAGAACCTTGAAGATAACTTTTCACTTGTTTTGTAGGTCATACGGTTCGAACTTGGGAACTAATGCTCAGTTGGGCGTTGTTGGCTGGTTTAACGTAGGTTTAGTTCCTAAGGGGAACCACAATTTTAATTTGTTTTAGGTCCCCCGGTTCAAACTTGGGAACTAGTTGCTCGTTTAACTCAGGACTAGCTCCCACAAGTCATTTCACTCACGCGCCCGAAGGCAATACTTGGTTTGTGATGAAAACAAGGATATTCCAAATTTTGGCAAACTAGAACCCCATTTTTCACTTGTTTTTTAAGTCAAACGATTCAAACTTAGGAACCGACGTCTCATTTGACGCAAGTTTAGTTCCTAGGGGTCATTTTACTTGCGAGTACGGTGGCGGCAATTGGTTTGTGAAATGACCAAGAATATTCCACGTTCTGGACATCTTAAACAATATGTTTGACTTGTTTTGTAGGTCATATGGTTCGGACTTGGAACCATTGGCTCGTTTGATGTAGGACTTGTTCCAACATGCCATTTTACTTATGAGTGCGGTGTCGGCAATTGGCTTGTGACAAGAGCAAGCATATTCCATAGTTTGAGCACCTTGCACCCCATTTTTTACTTGTTTTGTACGTCATGTGGCTCAATCTCGGGAACCGTTGGATCGTTTGGTTCAGATTTAGTTCCCACGGGTCATTTTACTTGCGAGTATGGTGGCGGTGATTGGTTTGTGACAACAACATCCATATTTCGTGTTTTGGTCACTTGGAACCCAACTTTTGACTTGTTTTGTAGGTCCTACGGTTTGAACATGGGTACTGTTGGCTTATTCAAAATAGGACTAGTTCCCACGGGTCATTCTACTTACGAGCACGGTGGCGGTAGTTGGTTTGTGACAAAAACAAGCGTATTCCAAATTTTGGGAATCTTGGACCCAATTTTTCAAATATATGGTTCAAACATGGGGACCAACGCTCATTTGACTCAGGTTAGTTCCCCGGGGTCATTTTACTTACCAGTATGGTGGCGGCAATGGGTTTGTGAAAAGAACAACCATATTCCACATTTTGGGAACCTTGAACCCCATTTTTTACTTTTTTTTAGGTCCTCCGATTCAAACGTGGGAACCGGTTACTTGTTAAGACTAGCCCCCACGGGTTATTTCACTTACGAACATGGTGGCGGTGCTTGCTTTGTGACAAAAACAAGGATATTTCACGGTGTTCAGGGATAGAAAAGACCTTTAATAAATGAGATAGAAATACGACTTTTCTAACAAATACTAAGGCAAGGTCTCAACTTTTTAGGGTTTGATTGCACGTTATTATTATTAAAACATGCTTTAAGGTGTTTTGACTCAAGGGTAGGCTAATAATAAAGGTTGGACATGAAAATTAGTAATAAAACTAAATTTTTGAGGCCATGAAGGCGTTTAGGTATGGAAAAGGCTTTTAATGTATAAGATAAAGTTACGACTTTTCTAACAAATACTGACGGAAAGTAATGATTTTTTAGGGTTTGATTGCACATGGTGATCACTAGAACATGCTTTAAGGCGTTTTGATTCAAGGGTAGGCTAATAATCTTGGTTGGACATTAAAATCAGTATAAAGCTAGATTTCTTAAGCCATGAATGTGTTTAGGGATGAAAGAGGCCTTTAATGAATGAGATAAAGTTACGATTTTTCTAACAAATACTACGGCAAAGTCACGAGTTTTAGGGTTTGATTGCAAATAGTTATCATTAGAACATGCTTTAAGGTGTTTTGACACAAGGGTAGGATAATAATATAGGTTGGACATGAAAATTAGTATAAAGGTAGATTTTTGAGGCCATGAAGGTTTTTCGGGGATGGAAGGCGCCTATAATGGATGAGATAAAGTTACGATTTTTCTAAAAAGTACTAAGGTAAAGACACGATTTTTTAAGGCTTGATTGCAAATGGTTATCATTAAAACATGCTTTAAGGTGTTTTGACTCAAGGGTAGGCTAATAATCTTGATTGGACATGAAAATCAGAATAAAACTGGATTTTTGAGGCCATGAAAGTGTTTAGGGATGGACGAGGCCTAAAATTTATGGGATAAAGTTACGATTTTTCTAACAAATATTGAGGTAAAGTCACGATTTTTAGGGCTTGAATGCAAATGGTTATCATTACAACATGCTTTAAGGTGTTTTGACTCAAGGGTAGGTATTATATAGGTTGGCCATGAAAATCAGTATAAAGTTAGATTTTTTTGGCCATGAAGGTGTTTAGGAATGGAAGAGGCCTTTAATATATGAGATAAAAATACGATTTTTCTAACAAATACTAGGACAAGGTCTCGATTTTTTAGGGCTTGAATGCAAATGGTTATCATTACAACATGCTTTAAGGTGTTTTGACTTGAGGGGAGGCTAATAATATAGGTTGCACATGAAAATCAGTATAAAGTTAGATTTTTTTGGCCATGAAGGTGTTTAGGAATGGTAGAGGCCTTTAATATATGAGATAAAAATACGCTTTTTCTAACAAATACTAGGACAAGGTCTCGATTTTTTAGGATTTGATTGCACAAGATTATCATTAGAACATGCTTTAAGGTGTTTTGACTCGAGGGGAGGCTAATAATATAGGTTGCACATGAAAATCAGTATAAAGTTAGTTTTTTTTTGCCATGAAGGTGTTTAGGGATGGAAGAGGCCTTTAATACATGAGATAAAGTTACGATTTTTCTAACAAATAATAAGACAAAGTGACGATTTTTTAGGGTTTGATTGCAAATGGTTATCATTAGAACATGTTTTAAGGTGTTTTGACTCAAGGTAGACTAATAATCTAGGTTGAATATGAAAACCAGAATAAAGCTAGATTTTTTAGGCCACGAAGGTATTTAGGGATGTAAGAGGCCTATAATGTATGAGATAAAAATACGATTTTTCTAAAAAATATTAAGGCAAAGCCACAATTTTTTAGGGCTATCACGCATGCTTATCATTAGAACATGCTTTAAGGTGTTTATTAATATTATAATAATATAATTAATAATGATTAAGCATATTATGATGACAATATTACAATACAATTATTGTGTTACATTATGATACAATTATTATTATTTTCATATTAACAGTTTATATTTAATTAGATAAAATTTTAATACTATTCAAAAACGTAATTATTGTTTCTAAATTTCATGTATGTGTTCGTGTAAAGCAAATAAAAGAGAGGGTAGTTCTATAGGTGATTTGGGGAAAGACATGTTTTCAAGTGTAAATAAAAAGATTTTTGAATGTAATCAGGATGCAGGAATATTGTGGGCTATAAGGTAGATCGAGCTGCAACGGAGGGTTGCTAATTATAGTAAAAGTGGGTTATGTTGGTTGAAAGAGGAGGGAGTGATCTTTTTGGTAAATTTCAGGGAATGTCTTTGACATTTTTGTGACATTTTTGAAACCTTAAGAGAGGTTAATATAATTTTTGAAATCCCATTAGAGGTCCCTATTTGTCTCCTATTTAGGAGTCTTTTATTAGTAATTGAATTGGAGTTGGATTGAAGTTAGGTCTAAAATTTAAATTTGATATAATTGATGTTAATGTGAATCTAGAGTAGCTTATGTTTGAATGTACGTGAGAGTTTTAATTTTCATTTTATTTTTAATTAATTTAATTAATTAGTGAGGTGAAAGTGTTAATATTGAAATTTGCATATTATGTAGATGTTTGAGAATGTACATAGTAAGCAATTTACAACTCACACATCTAATATGACTAAAATAAATGACTAGATAGCGTTAGGATTGTGTTTATAAATAAATAAATAAATATATTTATTTATTTATTTATCCTATTCCTAATGTATATATATGAAAAAAAAAAGGTCGTACCCAGTGCACAAGGCTCCAACTTTGAGTTAGGATATATATATATATATATATATATATATATATATATAGAGTAGACTAAACATAGGACAAAATAACTACTTAATGGTACCATAATAAAGCCTAAGTAAATATGACTAAGGATTTTGTTTATAAATAAATATATAAATATACTTATTTATTTATTCATCCTATTACTAATATATATATAGACTAAACATAGGATAAAATAACTACTTAATGGTACTATTATAAAGCCTTAGTAAATCAAGCACTAGAAATAAATACAAAGCTTGAATCAATTAAAATATCATTATAATATTGAAAACATTTTTTGCATTAGTACTCCAAGCACAATACTATTTTATTTGAAGGTTGAAACAGTTTTGGAATGAAGTTTCTTGTTCTCTAACATTTTTAGAAATTTAAAGGAAATTCTCTTTTCTAGAATCCTTGGATTTTGATTTATATTGCACCTGGATAAGATGTAGTATAAAATTGTATTTAAATATGTCGAAATCCACCCAAATTCAAAAGCAAGATAATGTTTTTTCTTTTATGTGCGATGATTGTATCCCCAAAAAAAATACTTCAATATTAAATTGCCAGCAAAAAACCAAAAAAGAAAAAAAAAATCTGAAAAATGTACCTTTTAATTGTTGCCACAAAACCAGGAATAAATAACAAAAGCTGAAAGCTAGCAACAAGAACAAATATATTATCACCACTACCTTTTGTAGTCAAAACAAAACAAAAAATGGAAATGATATAAAATAGCACCTTAGTAGAACAAACAAGCACCAATCTAATGTCGGAAAGAAAAAAAAAAGGCAGAACAAGCTGCATGTTCACACACACGTGTGCGCCCGATAGACGACTCAGGCATGAGTTTTTTTCCATTCTAACACAGCCACATGAACAGAATAGTTGTAATTAAAGATTCGTGCATTACCTAAAATTGAAATCTAGATGTCTTGATAATTGAGACAGATAAATTTCAATGACGAATTAAGCACTAAAGGCAAAGAAAACTTACGAATAAGGAGGTTAAAGATAAATTCCAATGACGAGTTAAGCACTAAAGGCAAAGAAAACTTACGAATAAGGAGGTTAATGGCAAAGTCAGCTCCAAAGCATCCTCCCAGGGATATCTAGTTCATTGTTGAGGAGAAAACAGAACTTAAAAAACAAATTGAAACCATTTGAAAAAATATAAGCTCATTGAAACTAAATTTGAAAATATGAAGTCAATCATCTAACAATGGTTCATCTAATAAGATTCTGTTTTGTCTAAAAAATCATAAGAAATCAAGATAATGAGGATTTTAAAAATCATGTGATAAAATATTATGCGTCTGACTGACAGTTGTTGTTGAATTGAATTACAATAGAAGGGCTTTTTTCCATTCTCACTTGTTAATTTTATTGATTCATTTATTTCCCAGGCTCACTTTAATTTTTGATAAATATAATTCTACTCAAAAAGGAGAGAAAAATACAACAAAGAGAGAAAAATAGTGCAACAAGTCTTGAACGTGGTTCCTAAGTTTCTCCAAAAATACCAAATAACTTCCTTCAAAGCGCCAAGTGAAACAAATTTGGAAAAGTCTCAAACAAAGGACATATATGTCAAGCCTTATTACGTCGTACACTTGTTACAATTTTTACTGCTAATAACAAATTTGGTCCCGAAGTAAGGAATATCCCGTTACACCAAAGATGCAGTAGACACAGCCAAAACCACACATGTATCCCAAGTCATTCTCTTTTGAAGCAAGTCATTGGCATGGATTTCCAAGGATCATATTAAGGCTCGGCATGATTCAACTAACCAAATCACTCCCTTAAACCATTATGAAACCAAACTTTCAGTTCACAACAAATTTGAACTGAAATCAACCAATTTAAGTGGTTTAATTGAACTTTGGTTAATCAATTTTTTGGGCCTGTCTTATGGTTAATTGAAACGAAGAACTGAAAAAATATGACTCCTAAATGGATCACAATTAAGAAGGCCCAAATGACGGCTAAAGGTGGAGAAGAGAAGGAGATTGGGTTTTAGGGAAGGATTGAGGGGGAGAGGGCATTTGTTCTCCGTCTTTCAATGTGAGACGAAACATGGATGACAAGGAAGAGAAAGAGATTGAGTTTTTCGTGGATTCCCTCCACCCACCATCTTTCAACATGGAATGGAGCCATGTCATTTCTATTATTTACATTCGTTAGATTCCCTCATTGTATCTTCTTCTTTCTTCTTCTTCCACCCCTCTTCTCTCCTCTCTCCCCCACACTTTCTCTCAGCTGCAATTCTTCATCTATTCTTCCTCTGTCATGTTCTATTCAAATCTGTTCAGCACTGCTCTCTTCTCTGCTGCAAGCAGCCTTCTTTCGTCTCTCTTCTTTTCTTTTATTCTTCTCCTCCTCTTGTTCTCTCCTTCTTGCTAGTTTTCTCCCTTAATTCACTTTACCTCTATTTCTGATTTTCTGTCCTTAATTCTCTTTCTCTTCTGCTATTTCTGATTTCTGATTTCTGATTTCTCTTTTTCCCTCTTCCTCTTATCATTGTGCTCCCTATTCTCCAGCAGAGTTCATGAACCAAGACTTTTCTTGCATCTTTAATTTTCTCCATTCATCACACTCCCTCACTGTCAATCTCACCTATTAGCACCACCCATGAAAGCCCTTCAATCATCATCTCTTCTATTAAATTTCAGTCCCAAAAAAATTAAAAAAAAGTTGCAACCTCCAGCCAAAATTTACGGTCTTCCCACTCAAATTTCAATCCATCGTTATAAAAAATGCCAACACCCTAGTGAACCACATATATGTACGAACATTCTGAAACATGGTACATTTTCGATCCAAAACGTTAAATCTAATGATTCAAAGCTTTAGTTCAATATTTTTCACATAAATTTTTAGTAGTTAGAAGTGGGGAATCATCACATCTTATTTCTATCCTCCTCAACATATACAAGTGCCATTACAATTTTTTCACCTTTTTCACCAATATAAATATTTAAGTAAACGTTCCATATTTTAGAACATGTGCCATACCGCAAACTTGTTCATGTTCCACGAACCAGAACGTCCCACGTCCTAGGGAACATTGCTTCAAGCATTACTACCCCAGTAGATCTCCGTGATAGCACCACTGTAACTGGAAAAAAAAACTGGCAGATAGCCCTACCTCAAAAATTCATTGCCATCTGACAACACACATAGTCCCAGCACCAGCCAAAAACTACACAGCCAATATAGCCAGCCCTTTGAAATACCTAATTTCCTATGCTTTTCTCATCACACACCACCACCACAATTGCCATCCCCATTCACTTATCTACCTTCGCTATAAATTTCATCATCATAAAGCCGCTGCCAGCAACATGCCCCTCACACACTGGCGATGCACACGAGAAAAACTGCCAGGATATCCTCCAACTTCCTAACTCATGATAAATTGATTCCAGCCACAATATTCTTGGTTTTTGTCTTGAGATTGTTATATGGAATGTGACATTTTGCAAAGATAGTATTTTGATACAAAGAGCTAGATGTGTTCCATCAGCATTTCAGAGCATCAATTTGTAACTGCCAGCAATAAGAATCAGATTCGGCAGCATTTTTTGAGGTTTCAAAGTGCCTCGCCCATCAACATTTCAAAATTCGAGGTCAAATATTTTCAAACTGAGGAAGGTTTGATCTAGGACAAGAAGCTGAAAGGGTAGTAAATCCTTGTTGGAGACTAATTCAGAAGAATTGGACCATGTATTTTTGTGTTTAGTTCTGCATTATGTGTGCTTAGTTTAACTAGTAGGATTATTTGTACTTATGTGTTTCTAATATTTGTATTTTAGGGATTCTCTCGTAATTTCATGTATCTTTAGGAGTATGTATGTAATGTATTGTATTTTAGGATTTCTTATAATAGGGTGTGAAAAGCCATGCCAGAGTTAGCAATATGATGAACTACAATTGAAAGTGAATGTGTGGTTCCCCCTTTGCATCCCCTTCCTCCAATTTTTCCCCGTTTCATGTCTATCCCAGCCTCTCAACGGCAATTCCATGATGCTGTCCCGCATCACAAAGAATAAAAAAAACAAAAAGAAATACAGTAAGGCATTATCAGTGGATGGCGAACTGTCAAACAGGCAAAAAGGGCATGGGGGGAGGGAGGAAGAGAAGGATTAAAATACTACAGCCAAAGACTAAAATAACTAAAATTCCCCTACAGTTAAAATAAATAAATAAATAAATAAAAACATAGAAATAACATACTAATTTTTAAGAAAACTTAAGCAAATATAAACAAAACTCCTACAATGTACTAAATAAACTCCCTATTGGTCCCAAATCATCTTAGCATTGCTGAATGAGAACTCTAGATTTTAATCAAGGGCTTTACTTTTTCTTTTGTAAACTCAATGTGGCTGCAATAGTCTTGTTGTTCCCATTAGCAGATAGGAATACTGAAAATTTTAAATAAGTCATAAGAAATCAATAATTACACATAAAAACATAAAAGAAGAAACAAAAGTAATATATATAGTACAAAAGATCTCATTTTCAATAATACTTGAGACAAAAATAAGTGTATGGTAAGGGATGTAAATAGATTCAGGTTTGTGGATGCCCTTGATCTGTTTTTTATAAGTTGATGCGGTGGATTTGGATTCCCAGCAAAAGGTAGATCCCTTAGTGCCATGAGGAGGAGATATAAATAATGTCCCAAGGTGAGTTCAGGATTGTGGGCGGGACGAATTCGCGTTCTCACCTTGCAGCTCTTGTTTTCTGCTACTATAACATAAAAAATAGTCCCTCTATCTCGCATATTAGGCGAAGAAAAACGATAGAGAATAAGAAGAAAGAAAGATAAAATTGAATAACCGTATAGGCATCTTTTGTATATTGCATACGGATCTACAATGGAATTGACTTTTCCCCTCCATCGAACAAATAGAAAAATAAGATCTATCAGACCCAGATTGGTAAATTCAAATTACCACCCTTACTTTCCTTTCTCTTTCTTTTCCGAGGTAAAAAAAAACACTATGATGGCTCTGTTGCTTTCTATATTTCTTTTCTTTCGTATTCGTATGTGATTCAGATTCAGCAAACCCAAAGTTTCTTTTTGATTCAATCAAATAAAATACGGAAAAAATAATCTTAATTATTTATATTTATTTTCGTACTCTTTCATAACATAAAGATTGTTAAGAGCCCTCCCCGTTGGTCCCAAATCATCTTAGCAGTGCTGAATGAGAACTCTAGCATTTAATCAAGGGCTTTGCTTTTTCTTTTGTAAACTCAATGTGGCTGCAATAGTCTCGTTGTTCCCATCAGCAGATAGGAATACTGAAAATTTTAAATAAGTCATAAGAAATCAATAACATCACATAAAAACATAAAAAAAGAAACAAAAGTAATATATATATATATATACAAAAGATCTCATTTTCAATAACACTTGAGACAAAAATAAGAGAGAAACAAGAGTTGCAACACAACGATCAATGAAATAAATCTTACCGCATCAAAAAGGTAAACAACAAATAGAAGTAATATACATAGTATAGGAGAACTCATTTAAATTCCACATGTATTGGAAAAGCATCATGATCAGGAAATAAACAATTGCATAATAATATAAAAATACTCAACACATCTTATACAAGACCTTACACAATCAGTTCCTAAATAAGTAAAACAATGACCCTTTGTAACCAAAGAAATAGTATTTGATATAAAATAATATTGGCGACCAATATAGTGTTAGGATCATGAAACCACCTTTTTTTCTTCTAAAAGATCATAATTGGACATAACCGCATTACCTACAAGTCAAAAATCTTTTTATCTGGGATGATGAACATATTCAACATCAACAAGCTAAAATAAGCACACAATATAAAAATTCTCAAAGTTTCAGCAAATCTACAATCAGGTATATATTTTTTATACATCAAGGTTGTAACTAACTCTTCCTCATTTTCAATCATAGCCAATATAAGAAGATAAGTCTTCTCCTTAACCAAATCACAAGTCAGCCACAACAAAAATGAAAAGGAGAACAATAGAAAAATAATAAAATGCAGGAGAAATCAAACCAACACCGACCAATTATAAGATTCAAAAGGTAGGATACCTAACTAATCAAGAAGACACCACCTTTAGCTCCCCAATTTGTCAACAATTCTACTCTTATCTACCTGATAAAAATGGAACCTTTCTGCAAAAATATTCCGCGAAGTTAATGATTTTGAATAACAATCAAAATGGGGTGACTTAGCTAAATTGTATGAAAATAAATAAAGATAATCATTCTTGTGATTGTGAAGATGGTAGGGAATTTTTTAGAGGATTAGTGAGAAGAAAAATGGTCCACTAAGAATTATCAAAAGGATAAACCGAGATTTATGTGTAATATCATGTAATAGGCTTTCTTATAAATAGGGAGAGTTAGGATATTGTTCGACTTTAAGTGGGTGAGGGAGAAAGCAAGGGAAATTAATAAATCAGGATTTAAACATTGGTTTGTTTCCTTTTGGTTTGTTCTATGTGCAGAGGGCATGCTGTAGTACGTATGAGAAGAAGAAGATCATTGCCAATCACTATGGATCTTAGGCATCACATGTCAAGTCAAGACAGCAGAAGTAATTTCTTGCAGGCAACATGAATACAATCATATTTATGAAGGTGAAACTTGGAGGCTAACTTCTCTTGGCACCCAAGGTTTGTACCCACTTTCGGACCTACAAAACTTATAACATTCCGCCGCAATTTACAAAATCAAGCCCAGAATTAAAACTCCGAGCTCACTGCCCAATACTACAGCCAAAGATTAAAATAACTAAAATTCCCCTACAGTAAAAATAAATAAATAAAAACATAGAAATAACATACAAATTTTTAAGACAACTTAAGCATTATATAAACAAAAATCCTACAATGTACTAAATAACCTCCCAATTGATCCCAAATCATCTTAGCATTGCTGAATGAGAACTCTAGCTTTTAATCAAGGGCTTTGCTTTTTCTTTTGTAAACTCAATGTTGCTACAATAGTTTCATTGTTCCCACAAGCAGATAGGAATACTGAAAATTTTAAATTTCTAATTTTACCTCTGGGGGTTAAAGGGTCTTTGAGCCTCATTAATTTATAGTTTGTTTCCAGTAACCCCATCAAATAAAGTCAATATTAGACCAAACTTGAGTGGAGAAAGACCTAACAGAACTTGCCCATGTGCATTGTCACATAGGCATATAAAAGAAGGGGTGCCTGGTTGACTGAACAAGGATTTGATGAAACAGAGTTTTATAATGCAGAACTGAAATTGCCAGCATGATATTAGCAAAAAAAAAAAAAAGTGAGGGCTGCTTGTTATCACTAACCAAAATTATGAAAATAAAAACAAGATATAAAACCTTAAAAATAAAAATAGCAGCTTAGCTAGTTATATTCCCACAACGCCAAAACTGAACAAACTAAAAAAAAAACTGATTGAGCACATAACCATTTTTTGTCATTAGGTCACATAACAATTAACTAACATACCATCCTTCAATCACGATAATTTTCCATCATTCACGAAACAATTTAATGGTACCATTATAAAGCCTTAGTAAATGAAGCACTAGAAATAAATACAAAGCTTGAATCAATTAAAATATGATAATAATAATGAAAACATTTTTTGCATTAGTATTCCAAGAACAATACTATTTTATATGAAGGTTGAAACATTTTTTTAATGAAGTTTCTTGTTCTTTAAAATTTTTAGAAATTTACAGGAAATTCTCTTTCTCTAAAAGCCTTGGATTTTGATTTATTTTGGATTTCGATAAGATGTAATATAAAATTGTATTTAAACATTTCAAAATCCACCCAAATCAAAATGCAGGATTTTGTTTTTATTTTTATGAGTGATGATTTATCCCCAAAAAAAAATATTAATATTAAACTTCTGCAGAAATAGGTTGCCACAAAAACAAAATCTGGAAAATCTACCTTTAAATTGTTGCCACAAAACTAGGAATAAACAACAAAAGCTGAAAGCAAGCAACAAGGACAAACATATTATAAACAACAAGGCCACTACTTTTTGTAGTCAAACAAAAGCAAAATAGCACCTTAGTAGAAGAAACAAGCATGAAAATAATTGTCGAAAGAAAATGCATAAGAAGCTGCATGTTCACACACACACACACACATGTGTGTGCGCCGATAAACAAATTAAAAGCGCTAAAGGGTGACGAATAAGGATGTTAATGGCAAATTCTCTCTCTCTCTCTCTCTCTCACTCTCTCTCTCTCACAATTTCAAGATCTCACGAAGATGATTGCTTTGGAAGCCTTATTATATAACCATTTGCAGATTCGAGCTCATTCTCCAACGGCAACATTTTTTAAAAGTTTTCTAACATATCAAGGGACAAAATTTATTCCAATATTTTATTTAAACAAAAAAAAGTAACATCTGTACACATATTTCTCTTGAAATTATATATATTTTTCTTATAATTTATTTAAAAAAAATTATTTAATAAATTATAAGTATTGACATTTAGCATATTAATAATTTTATATTTTTTAAATATGATTCATAAAACCTAAGAATTTTGACAGCAATGCCCACGAAATATTAATATTAGAGGTTACTATCATATTTCAAATAATAAATTAATGGGAATGCAATAATATATATTAATAAAAAAAATAAAAGTAATATTAATATCATTTTTATCATATAACTTGAAAGTTGAAATTTTAGGACCATGCATATTGTGCATATTATTTTGATTTACTATATTCAAGTATTAAAATTTTTTATTTATGGTGGTTGGGATTTTAAGGATGTATATAACAGAGTTTTATATTGGCAATATAGATATTTTTCAAATATTATTTACACATGACTTGAGCTTGTTATAGTCATCTAAACACTATATCAGTATGATATGCACATTGTTGGAAATTTTATAATGGAAATCAAACAAATTTTTTTATTGTTAGATAATGTTGTTTTTCAATAATAGTTTTGATTTTGCTATCATACGAGAACTAATGGTATGTAGCGTAAAACTAAAAATTTGAACAAATTATCTTTGCCTTAATCACTGGACACTTTCATCTTATGCCATGTGTTTGTATATTTATTTTCCACATTTCATATTTGACATAATATAACTCTCTTAATTTTTCTACCTAGTATCACTTAAGTTATACGTACACCAGATTTTACAGTGTCTACAAACTCCAATATTAGTAATAATAATATAATTGCTTTTAAAAAATACTAATGACTAATATAATTGTCTCTAAGTAGTAAAATAAGAATCACTAAAGACATTTGATAAGTTGTATGAATTCATTTGAACAAGCATGGTTATTTATAATGTGTGTAAAAAACTTACTATAGTCTAAATTTTAATAGTAAGAACAAATTGTTAATTATTTAAGAAATTTTGTATATTTTGCAACTAGTACTTGTTTAAGAGCAATAGTAGTCTTTTCTTTTGGATAAATTTTCTTTTTTGAAATATAAAAAATTGACTATAGTAAAGATTAGGAGACATAATGGAAGCCTAAAGGGGACAAATCTCAACATGAAAAATTTTAATTTATTTTAATTCTCCAATGATGGTTTATATTAATTGATTCATTGCTTGCTTTTTTAGATATATTTCCGGATTGGCTGATCAATTAATTTAATGAATTAAAATATTTTATTTGTCATGGGGTTTAATTTGCATGGACCCACAGAAAGATAATTTAATATGGTAAATTTAGAAATCCTTAGATAGCGTTTTTATGTTTGATTCTTAAGTATTTATTTACTAAAAATTAAAAACGAATTCTGAGGGCCCATATTTAATCAGTAAAATTTATTATGGATAATGATAATATGTCATATTTGAACTAATAAAAGTTAAAGATATATTTTTAGTAATGTTATAATAATATAATTTATAATGATTAAGCATATTATGATGACAATATTACAATACAATCATTGTGTTACATTATGATACAATTATTATTATTTTCATATTAACAGTTTATATTTAATTCGCTAAAATTTTAATACTATTCAAAAACGTAATTAAGAACATAAATTGTTTCTAATTTTCATGTATGTGTTCCTGTAAAACAAATAAAAGAGAGGGTAGTTCTATAGGTGATTTGGGGAAAGACACGTTTTCAGGTGTAAATAAAAAGATTTTTGAATGTAATCAGGATGTAGGAATACTGTGGGCTAGGTACATCAAGCTGTAATGGAGGGTTGCCAATTATAGTAAAAGTGGGTTATGTAGGTTGCAAGAGGAGGGAGTGATCTTTTTGGTAAATTTTAGGGAATTTTGGTTCAAACATGGGAACTGTTGGCTCGCTTCACCCAGGTTTAGTGCCCATGGATCATTTTACTTACGAGTACAGTGGCGGTAGTTGGTTTGTGACAAAAATATGCAGCTTTCACATTTTGAGCACCTGGAACCCCATTTTTGGCTTGGTTTAAGGTCCTACGATTCAAACTTGGGAACCGTTGACTTGTTTGATGCAAGACTAGTTCTTGCGGGTCATTTTACTTACAAGCACGGTGACAATAGTTCTTTTGTGAATAAAACATGCATATTCTATGTTTTGGGCACCTTGATCCCAATTTTAATTTGTTTTGTAGGTCATACAGTACAAACATAAGAACTGTTGGCTCGTTTGACACAGGTTTAGCACCCACGGGTCATTTTACTAAGTGGCGTTGGTTGGTTTCTGAAAAAAAAAAAAACATGCATATTCCATGTTTTAGGCACCTTGAACCCCGATTTTGACTTGTTTTGTAAGTAATATAGTACAAACATGGGAACCTTTGGCTCATTTGACGTAAGACAGAGTTCCCACTGGTCATTTTACTTACGAGCAAGGTGGCGACATTTGGTTGATGAAAAAATCATTTATGTTTCATGTTGTGGGCATGTTAAACCCTATTTTTGACTTGTTTTGTAGGTCATACGGTACAAACATAGGAACCACTGGCTCAATTGTGTAGGTTTAATTCCCATGGGTCATTTTACTTACGAGCATGGGGGCGGTAGTTGACTTGTGACAGAAACATTCATATTCCTTGTTTTGCTAGACAAATGGTACAAACATGGGAATGGCCATGGTAGTGGGTTTGCGACAAAAACATGCATATTTCAGGTTTTGGGAACCTAGAACACCATTCTTGACTTGTTTTGTGGGTCCTAAGGTTAAAACTCGAGAACAAATGACTTATTTGACACATGTTAGTTCGCAGGGGTCATTTTACTTAAAATTGCGGTGGCTGCAGTTGGTTTGTGGCAAGAACAAGCACATTCCACGTTTTTTGTACTTTGAACCCCACTTTTGACTTGTTTTGTAGGTCTCCGTGTTCAGACTTGCGAACCATTGGCTCGTTTGATGTAGGTTTAGCTCCCACTAGTCATTTGACATATGAGCATGGTGGCGGTAGTTCGCTGGTCACGAGAACAAGCATATTCCACATTTTGGGCTTGATGAAGACTTGTTTTGTACGTCATAATGGTCAAACTCGGGAACCATCGGATCATTTGATACAAGTTTAGTTCCCACAGGTAAGTTTACTTACGATTGTGGTGGTTGCATTTGGTTTGTGATAAGAACAAGCATATTCCACATTTTGGGCTTGATGAACCCCATTCTTGACTTGTTTTGTATGTCATAATGGTCAAACTCGGGAACCGTCGGCTCATTCGATACAGGTTTAGTTCTCACAAGTAAGTTTACTTACGATTGTGGTGGCTGCATTTGGTTTGTGATAAGAACAAGCATATTCCACATTTTAGGATTTGATTACACATGCTTATCATTAGAACATGCTTTAAGGTGTTTTGACTAGACGAAAGGCTAATAATTTAGGTTGGACATGAAAATCTGTAGAAAACTAGATTTTTGAGATAAAGTTAGAAATTTTTTAACAAATACTAAGGCAAAGTCATGATTTTTAAGGTTTAAACATGGCTATCCTTAGAACATACTTTAAGGTTTAAACAATGGTTATCCTAGCCTAGGCATTTCTCCCTCTCTCAATATATCTTCTTTTTTATCAAAAACATATAACTATAGAATGAAGTTGCTAAGCCATTTAACTATTCCAGACCATAGTACCTACTGCAATTTCTTGAGAGCTAATAGTCAACCACAATTTTGAACATAGCTAAAATGTTCTCACTCATTGGCAATGAACTGCCTTAACAATTATAAGCTAAACATTGTACATTGAATACCTTCTTCAAACAAGGAGTATAAAGTGTTGAGGGCACAAAAGCTCGCTCCATGTCAACTAGTGCAACCACCATTTTCTTGACTTCATTCTGAAACTCATCCAGCCCAGCACTGGCAATTTCCACGACCTAAGATAAGATTTAAATTGAACTAGTAATTAATATGGCGATGGTCATGGATATGGTCGTGGTGGTGACGACCATGATACTGCAAATTAGTGTTCGTGCAATAAGAATTCTAACTTGTAGGTACATCATACCTCTCTCTTGAAAGGAAGATATCTTCCCATATTTGGCATAGCATTTGCAGCAGTGGAAACTATATCAACCAAGAAAATTACTATTTTAAATGAAGGTTGAAATATTTTTTGCATTAGTTCTCCAGGAACAATACTATTTTATATGAAGGTTGAAACATTTTTTTAATGAAGTTTCTTGTTCTTTAAAATTTTCAGAAATTTACAGGAAATTCTCTTTCCCTAAAAGCCTTGGATTTTGATTTATATTGGATTTGGATAAGACGTAATATAAAATTGTATTTAAACATTTCAAAATCCACCCAAATCAAAACGCAGAATTTTATTTTTATTTTTACGTGTGATGATTTATCCAAAAAAACAAATATTAATATTAATTTTCTGCAGAAATAGGTTGCCACGAAAACAAAATCTGGAAAATCTACCTTTAAATTGTTGCCACAAAACTAGGAATGAACAGCAAAAGCTGAAAGCTAGCAACAAGGACAAACAAAATAATAAACAACAAGGCCACTACTTTTTTGTAGTCAAACAAAAGAAAAATGGAAATGATACCAAGTAGCACCTTACTAGAAGAAACAAGCATGAAAATAATTGTCGAAGGAAAAGGCAGAACAAGCTGCATGTTCACACACACACACACACGTGCGCCGATAAATGACTCGGGAATTAGTGTTTTTTCCATTCTTACACGGCCACATGAATAGCATAGTTGTACTTGAAGATTCATGCATTACCTAAAATTGAAACGTAGATGTCTTGATGAATGAGAGAGAAATTTCAATGACAAATTAAAAGCGGTAAAGGCTGACGAATAAGGAGGTTAATGGCAAATTCTCTCTCTCTCTCTCTCTCTCTCTCTCCCAATCAATTTCAAGATCTCACGAAGATGATTGCTTTGCAGATTCGAGCTCGTTCTCCAACGGCAACATTTTTTAAAAGTTTTCTAACATATCAAGGGATAGAATTTAATCTAATATTATTAAACAAAAAATAGTAACATCTGTACACATTATTCTCTTGAAATTATATAATTTTTTCTTATAATTTATTTAAAAAAATAAATATTTAATAAATTATAAGCATTGACATTTAGCAAATTAACAATTTTATATTTTTTAAATATGATAAATTTTCATAAAACCTAAGAATTTTGACAGCAATGCCTCATGAAATATTAATATTAGAGGTTACTATCATATTTCAAATAATAAATTATTGTGATTACAATAATATATATCAATAAAAAAAAATAAAAGTAATATTAATATCATTTTTATCATATAACTTGAAAGTTGAAATTTTAGGACCATGCATATTGTGCATATTATTTTGATTTACTATATTCAAGTATCAAAATTTTTTATTTATGGTGGTTGGGATTTTAAGAATGTAGATAACAGAGTTTTATATTGGCAATACAGATATTTTTCGAATATTGTTTACACATGACTTGAGCTTGTTATAGTCATCTAAACACCATATCAGTATGATATGCACATTCTTGGAAATTTTATAATGGAAATAATAGTTTTGATTTTGCTATCATACGAGAACTAATGGTATATAGCGTAAAACTAAAAATTTGAACAAATTATCTTTGCCTTAGTCACTGGACACTTTCATCTTATGCCATGTGTTTGTATATTTATTTTCCACATTTCATATTTGACATAATATAACTCTCTTAATTTTTCTACCTAGTATCACTTAAGTTATACGTACACCAGATTTTACAATGTCTACAAACTCCAATTATAGTAATAATAATATAATTGCTTTTAAAAAATACTAACAACTAATATAATTGTCTCTAAGTAGTAAAATAAGAATCACTAAAGACATTTGATAAGTTGTATGAATTCATTTGAACAAGCATGGTTATTTATAATGTGTGTAAAAAACTTACTATAGTCTAAATTTTAATAGTAAGAACAAATTGTTAATTATTTAAGAAATACTATAGTAAAGATTAGGAGACATAATGGAAGCCTAAAGGGGACTAATCTCAGCATGAATAATTTTAATTTATTTTAATTCTCCAATGATGGTTTATATTAATTGATTCATTGCTTGCTTTTTTAGATATATTTCCGGAATGGCTGATCAATTAATTTAATGAATTAAAATATTTTATTTGTCATGGAGTTTAATTTGCATGGACCCACGGATAGATAATTTAATATGGTAAATTTAGAAATCCTTAGATAACGTTTTTATGTTAGATTCTTAAGTATTTATTTACTAAAAATTAAAAACGACTTCTGAGGACCCATATTTGATCAGTAAAATTTATTATAGATAATGATAATATGTCATATTTGAACTAATAAAAGTTAAAGATATATTTTTAGTAAAGTTATAATAATATAATTAATAATGATTAAGCATATTATGATGACAATATTACAATACAATTATTGTGTTACATTATGATACAATTATTATCATTTTCATATCAACAGTTTATATTTAATTCGCTAAAATTTTAATACTATTCAAAAACGTAATTAAGAACATAAATTGTTTCTAATTTTCATGTATGTGTTCCTGTAAAACAAATAAAAGAGAGGGTAGTTCTATAGGTGATTTGGGGAAAGACACGTTTTCAGGTGTAAATAAAAAGATTTTTGAATGTAATCAGGATGCAGGAATACTGTGGGCTGTAAGGTACATCGAGCTGTAATGGAGGGTTGCCAATTATAGTAAAAGTGGGTTATGTAGGTTGCAAGAGGAGGGAGTGATCTTTTTGGTAAATTTTAGGGAATGTCTGTGACATTTTTGAAACCTTAGGGGAGGTTAATATAATTTTTGAAATCTCATGAGAGGTCCCTATTTGTCTCTTAGTTAGGAGTCTTTTATTAGTAATTGAATTGGAGTTGGATTGATGTTAGATCTAAAATTTAAATTTGATATAATTGATGTCAATGTGAATCTAGACTAGTTTATGTTTGAATTTACGTGAGAGTTTTAATTTTCATTTTATTTTTAATTAAATTAATTAATTAGTGAGGTGAAAGTGTTAATATTGAATTTTGCATGTTATGTAGACGTTTAAGAGTGCACATTAGTAAGCTATTTACAACTCACACGTCTAATATGACTAAAATAAATGACTAGATAGTCTAAGGATTTTGTTTATAAATATTTATTTATCCTATTCCTAATATATATATATATATATATATATATATATATGAAAAAAAAGGTTGTACCCAGTGCACAAGGCTCCCACTTTGAGTTAGGATATATATATAGAGTAGACTAAACATAGGATAAAATAACTACTTAATGGTACCATTATAAAGCTTTAGTAAATATGACTAAGGATTTTGTTTATAAATAAATAAATAAATATACTTATTTATTCATCCTATTCCTAATATATATGTAGACTAAACATAGGATAAAATAACTACTTAATGATACCATTATGAAGCCTTAGTAAATCAAGCACTAGAAATAAATACAAAGCCTGAATCAATTAAAATATCATTATAATATTGAAAACATTTTTTGCATTAGTACTCCAAGCACAATACTTTTATTTGAAGGTTGAAACAGTTTTTGAATGAAGTTTCTTCGTGTTTAAAATTTTTAGAAATTTAAAGAAAATTCTCTTTCTCTAGAATCCTTGGATTTTGATTTACATTGCACTTGGATAAAGTGTAATATAAAATTGTATTTAAATTTGTCAAAATCCACCAAAATTCAAAGGCAGGATAAAGTTTTTTTTTTATGTGCAATGATTTTATCCCCAAAAAAAAAAAGCTTTAATATTAAATTGCCACCAAAAAAAAAAAATCTGAAAAATCTACCTTTAAATTGTTGCTACAAAACCAGGAATAAACAACAAAAGCTGAAAGCTAGCAACAAGGACAAATATATTATCGCCACTACTTTTTGTTGTCAAAACAAAAAAAAAATGGAAATGATATCAAATAGCACCTTAGTACAACAAACAAGTACCAATCTAATGTCGAAAAAAAAGGCAGAACAAGTTGCATGTTCACACGCACAAACACGCATGTGTGCACCCGATAGACGACTCAGGCATGAGTGTTTTTTCCATCTTACACAGCCACTTGAATAAAATAGTTGTAATTAAAGATTCATGCATTACCTAAAATTGAAACCTAGATGTCTTGATAAATGAGAGAGATAAATTTCAATGACGAATTAAGCACTAAAGGCAAAGAAAACTTACGAATAAGGAGGTTAATGGCAAAGTCAGCCCCAAAGCATCCTCCCAGGGATATCTAGTTCATTGCAGAGGAGAAAACAGAACTTAAAAAACAAATTGAAACCATTTGAAAAAATATGAAGGCAATTGTCATTGAAACTAAATTTGAAAATATGAAGTCAATCATCTAACAATGGTTCATCTAATAAGATTCTCTTTTCTCTAAAAAAATCATAAGAAATCAAGATATTGAGGATTTTAAGAATTATGTGATAAAATATTATGTGTCTGACTCACAGTTGTTGTTGAATTGAATTACAATAGAAGGGCTTTTTTCCATTTTTACTTTTTAATTTTACTGATTCATTTATTTCCCAGGCTCACTTTTTAATTTTTGATAAATATAATTCTACTAAAAAAGGAGAGAAAAATACAGCCAAAAGGGAAAAAAACAAGGAGAATAAGATGTTTTTTCCTTTACAAAATGAAAATAGCTACAGAATCAAAGAAAAAATAACACAAACCCAAGATGCCACAAGCAACACCACTCAACTCCAAGGGAGGTTATTAGAAGCAGCCACACCTTTAAATATTTTGGCAATCCTCCATTATAACAATATGCAGAACGACGTTTTCCTATCTTTTACCTAACCAAACCCTAAACAAAACAGTGCAACAAGTCTTGAACGTGGTTCCTAAGTTTCTCCAAAAATACCAAATAACTTCTTTTAAAGCGCCAAGTGAAACAAATGTGGAGAAGTCCCCCCACTCTTCAAACAAAGGACAAAAATGTCAAGCCTCATTACGTTACGCACTTGTTACAATTTTTACTGCTAATAATAAAAATTTGGTCCCGAAGTAAGGAATATCCCATTACACCAAAGATGCGGTTGACACAGCCAAAACCACACATGTATCCCAAGTCATTCTCTTTTGAAGCAAGTCATTAGTATTGATTTCCAAGGATCATATTAAGGCTCGGCATGATTCAACTAACCAAATCACTCCCTTAAACCATTATGAAACCGAACTTTCAGTTCACCACAAATTTGAACTGAAATCAAACCAATTTAAGTGGGTTAATTGAACTTTGGTTTATCAATTTTTTGGGCCTGTCTTACGGTTAATTGAACCAAACCAATCAACCTATAATTATACGTTTCATGCCAATATATATATATACATATACATATATATAGAAATATTTATTTTTAAAAAAACAACTCAAATCAATATCGCTTTCCTTACATCCAATCACTTAGGGGTGTAGTGGGTTTGGCTTTGGCCAATATCATGGATAGAACTGAAACAATATGATTCCTCAATGGATCACAATTAACAAAACCCAAATGAAGGGCTAAAGGTGGAGAAGAGAAGAGGATTGGGTTTTAGGGAAGGATTTGGGGGGAGAGGGGGGGCGGATTTGTTCTCCGTCTTTCAATGTGAGACGAAACATGGATGACAAGGAAGAGAAAGAGATTGAGTGTTTCGTGGATTCCCTCCACCCACCATCTTTCAACATGGAAATGAGCAGTCATTTCTATTATTTACATTCGTTAGATTCCCTCATTGTATCTTCTTCCTTCTTCTTCTTCCACCCCTCTTCTCTCCTTTCTCTCCCCCACACTCTCTCAGCTGCAATTCTTTTTCTGTTCTTCCTCTGTCATGTTCTATTCAAATCTGTTCAGCACTGCTCTCTTCTCTGCTGTCAGCAGCCTTCTTTTGTCTCTCTTGTTCTCTTTTATTCTTCTCCTCCTCTTGTTCTCTCCATCTTGCTAATTTTCTCCCTTAATTCACTCTACCTCTATTTCTGATTTTCTGTCCTTAATTCTCTTTCTCTTCAGCTATTTCTGATTTCTGATTTCTGATTTCTGATTCCTGATTTCTCTTTTTCCCTCTTCCTCTTATCACCGTGCTCCCTATTCTCCAGCAGAGTTCATGAACCATGACTTTTCTTGCATCTTTAATTTTCTCCATTCATCACACTCCCTCACTGTCAATCTCTTTTATTCTTCTCCTCCTCTTGTTCTCTCCATCTTGCTAATTTTCTCCCTTAATTCACTCTACCTCTATTTCTGATTTTCTGTCCTTAATTCTCTTTCTCTTCAGCTATTTCTGATTTCTGATTTCTGATTTCTCTTTTTCCCTCTTCCTCTTATCACCGTGCTCCCTATTCTCCAGCAGAGTTCATGAACCATGACTCTTCTTGCATCTTTAATTTTCTCCATTCATCACACTCCCCCACTGTCAATCTCTCCTCTTAGCACCACCCATGAAAGCCCTTCAATCATCATCTCTTCTATTAAATTTCAGTACCAAAAAAATAAAAATAAAAAGTTGCAACCTCCAGCCAAAATTTACAGTCTTCCCTCTCATATTTCAAACCATCGTTATCAAAAATGCCAACACCCTAGTGAACCACATATATGTACGAACATTCTGAAACATGGTACATTTTCGATCCAAAACGTTAAATCTAATGATTCAAAGCTTTAGTTCAATATTTTTCACTTAAATTTTTAGTAGTTAAAAGTGGGGAATCATCACATCTTATTTCTATTTCTATCATTTTCAATCTATTTCACAATAGGAAATATCTTCTACACGTAGAAACACCTCAACATCCTCTTCAATATATACAAGTGCCATTACAATTTTGTCACCTTTTTCACCAATATAAATATTTAAGTACACGTTCCATATTTTAGAACATGTGCCATACTGCAAACTTGTTCATGTTCCACGAACCAGAACATCCCACGTTCTAGGGAACTTTGCTTCAAGCATTACTACCCCAGTAGATCTCCGTGATAGCACCATTGTAACTGGAAACAAAAACTGGCAGATAGCCCTTCCTCAAAAATTCATTGCCATCTGACAACACACATAGTCCCAGCACCAGGAAAAAACTACACAGCCATTATAGCCAACCCTTTGAAATACCTAATTTCCTATGCTTTTCTCATCATACACCACCACCACCACCACAATTGCCATCCCCATTCACTTATCTACCTTCGCTATAAATTTCATGCGCCTCAACATGCGCCTCACACACTGGCGATGCACACGAGAAAAACTTCCGGGATATCCTCCAACTTCCTAACTCTATGATAAATTGATTCCAGCCACAATTTTTTTGGTTTTTGTCTTGAGATTGTTATATGGAATGTGACATTTTGCAAAGATAGTATTTTGATACAAAGAGCTAGATGTGTTCCATCAGCATTTTGGAGCATCAATTTGTCACTGCCAGCAATAAGAATCAGATTCAGCAGCATTTGTTGAGCTTTCAAAGTGCTTCGTCTATCAACATTTCAAAGTTCAAGGTCAAATATTTTCAAACTGAGGAAGATTTGGACCATGTATTTTTGTGTTTAGTTCTGCATTATGTGTGCTTAGTCTAACTAGTAGGATTATTTGTACTTATGTGTTTGTAATATTTGTATTTTAGGGATTCTTTTGTAATTTCATGTATCTTTAGGCGTATGTATGTAATGTATTGTATTTTAGGATTTCTTATAATAGGGTGTGAAAGCCATGCAAGAGTTAGTCATATGATGAACTTCAATTGAAAGTGAATGTGTGGTTCCCCCTTTGCATCTCCTGCCTCCTCTTTTTCCCATTTTCATGTCTATCCCACAGTCTCTCAACTGCAATTCCATGATGCTGTCCCGCATCACAAAGAATAAAAAAAACAAAAAGAAATACAGTAAGTGGCTGGCGAATTGTCAAACAGGCAAGGAGGGGATTGGGGTGGGGGGGGAGGGAGAGAAGGAGAAGAGGGAATGGAGTTTATAAGTTGCATCAGCTGGGCAGAAGCTCATATATAGTGAACATTCAAGTGAACATATCCAAGGAACAGCAAGGAGTGAGGAACCCTCGAAGCCTCATGACTTCTCCCAGTCCTGTCGTCTCCCGAAATGCAAGGGCTCGGAAATATACTTTCTGTTTATAATCGAGGAAAGGTTTTAATGAGAGAAAAATATACACAAACACTGACGACTTTTATTAAGATTATAACCACTGAAAAAAAATTAAAACTAAATATGATTCATGGGAACTCCTACAAAAGCACCACCTATCCAAGACCAAAGCATGCAGGGGAAAATACCAACACTGAAGCTAATGAGTGGTAGAAAAGTAATTCCCAAAGATCCTCAATTCTTCCTTCCTCCTTCCTCCCTCATCAAATGCATCAAACCATAAAACAACCCCATAAAATCAAAAAATACTTCCTACAACCAAAGCCCCCAAAATCTCAAGAAAAACAAGTCCTCATTGGAAAAGGGACTCACCTACCCCACACCCCACTAAAGAAAAAGTTCCCAACCTCACATGCAAAAGGGTAAGATCAAATCCTAGGATGAGCATTGGTGTACCTATGCACACAACACACACATTTTATGTTATGATAACTTACTCAACATTCTCATCTACAAACAGCCCATCGCATTCATCCTGTCAAGAACCATGCATCAAACCAAACCTATACTTAGAAACTGAATAAAAAATTTTCCTTCAGTCCTAACAGTATAAAAAGACATGTGCACAACATCAATCAGTCTTAATAGAGTCCTCTCCAATATACAAATTTGACAATGATAATTTGTGGCTTTGATGCACAATGAAGATGAGTCCACAAATTGCAAAACCATCAGATTTTCCAATCAAATTGCATATGATTTTCCATCACTTAAATCTTTTACACGAATTCAAGTAAGAAAGAATTGGTCATGTTCAATAGTCATAAATTTGAATTAAATCTCCAAGTGTACAACTCATGACGAAATAAAAAGTATTACATGCAAAGATCTATAAAAAATACCTCTTGAAAGCACAGAACTCAGTCATTCTTACCTTACAAATTTCTAACAAAAAAATAATTCATAACTAAAGTTTCATAGAAACAAGATTATCGCCACAAAAGAGGTCTAATTGATTAGCTTTTCAAATTTATTCTGTACCACAACAGAGAGATATGAATAGTACGAAAACAACAGTAAGAGAGAACAAGCCCCGCAACCCAATGGCCATCGAAATAAATAATATCACATAAAAACATAAAAAAAGAAACAAAAGTAAAATATATAGTACAAAAGATCTCATTTTCAATAATACTTAAGACAAAAATAAGAGAGAACAAGAGTTGCAACACAACGATCAATGAAATAAATCTTACCAAATCAAAAAGGTAAACAACAAATAGAAGTAATATACATAGTATAGGAGAACTCATTTAAATTCCACATGTATTGGTAAAGCATCATGATCAGGAAATAAACAATTGCATAATAATGTGAAAATACTCAAACACATCTTATACAAGACCTTACACAATCAGTTCCTAAATAAGTAAAACAATGACCCTTTGTAACCAAAGAAAAAGTATTTGATATAAAATAATATTGGCAATCTATATAGTGGTAGGATCATGAAACCACCATTTTTTCTTCTAAAAGATCATAATGGGACATAACCACATTACCTACAAGTCAAAAATCTTTTTATTTGGGATGATGAACATATTCATCATCAACAATCTAAAATAAGGACACAATATAAAAATTCTCAAAGTTTTAGCAAATCTAAATTCAGGTCTATATTTTTTATACATCAAGGTTATTGTACATCAAGGTTGTAACTAACTCTTCCTCATTTTCAATCATAGCCAATATGAGAAGATAAGTCTTCCCCTTAACCAAATCACAAGTCAGCCACAACAAAAAAGAAAGGAGAACAATAGAAAAATAATAAAAATGTAGGACAAATCAAACCAACACTGACCAATTATAAGATTCAAAAGGTAGTATACCTAACTAATCAAGAAGACACCACCCATAGCTCCCCAATTTGTCAACAATTCTACTCTTATCTACCTAATAAAAATGAAACCTTTCTGCAAAAATATTCCGCGAAGTTAATGACTTTGAATAATAATCAAAATGGGGTGACTTAGCTAAATTTATGAAAATAAATAAAGACAATCATTCTGGTGACTAAATAAATAAATACTACAGCCAAATATTAAAATAACTAAAATTCCCCTACAGTTAAAATAAATAAATAAATAAATAAACAAATAAATAAATAAATAAAAACATAAAAATAACATACTAATTTTCAAGACAACTAAAGCAAATATAAACAAAAATCCTACAATGTACTAAATAACCTCCCTGTTGGTCCCAAATCATCTTAGCATTGCTGAATTAGAACTCTAGCTTTTAATCAAGGGCTTTGCTTTTTCTTTTGTAAACTCAATGTAGCTGCAATAGTCTTGTTGTTCCCATTAGCAGATAGGAATACTGAAAATTTTAAATAAGTCATACGAAATCAATAATATCACATAAAAAGATAAAAAAAGAAACAAAAGTAATATATATATATATAGTACAAAAGATCTCATTTTCAATAATACTTGAAACAAAAATAATGTGCCTGGTTAGGGATGTAAATAGATTCGGGTTTGTGGATAAACCCCTTGATCTGTTTTTTATAAGTTGATACGGTGGATTCGGATTCCCAGCAAAAGGTAGATCCCTTAGTGCCATGAGGAGGAGATATAAATAATGTCCCAAGGTGAGTTCAGGATTGCGGGCGGGACAAATTCGGGTTCTCCCCTAGGAGCTCTTGTTTTCTGCTACTATAACATAAAAAATAGTCCCTCTATCTCACATATTAGGCGAAGAAAAACGATAAAGAATAAGAAGAAAAAAAGTTAAAATTGAATAATTGTACAGGCATCTTTTGTATATTGCATACGGCTCTACAATGGAATTGACTTTTCCCCTCCATCGAACAAATAGAAAAATAAGATCTATCAGACCCAGATTGGTAAATTCCAACTACCACCCTTACTTTCCTTTCCCTTTCTTTTCCGAGTTAAAAAAAAAAATACTATGATGGCTCTGTTGCTTTCTATATTTCTTTTCTTTCGTATTCGTATGTGATTCAGATTCAGCAATCCCAAAGTTTCTTTTTGATTCAATCAAATAAAATATGGAAAAAATAATCTTATATATTTATATTTATTTTCGTACTCTTTCCTAGCATAAAGATTGTTAAGAGCCCTCACTGTTGGTCCCAAATCATCTTAGCATTGCTGAATGAGAACTCTAGCTTTTAATCAAGGGCTTTGCTTTTTCTTTTGTAAACTCAATGTGGCTGCAATAGTCTCGTTGTTCCCATCAGCAGATAGGAATACTGAAAATTTTAAATAAGTCATAAGAAATCAATAACATCACATAAAAACATAAAAAAAGAAACAAAAGTAATATATATATATATATATACAAAAGATCTCATTTTCAATAATACTTGAGACAAAAATAAGAGAGAACAAGAGTTGCAACACAACGATCAATGAAATAAATCTTACCGCATCAAAAATGTAAACAACAAATAGAAGTAATATACATAGTATAGGAGAACTCATTTAAATTCCACATGTATTGGAAAAGCATCATGATCAGGAAATAAACAATTGCATAATAATATAAAAATACTCAAACACATCTTATACAAGACCTTACACAATCAGTTCCTAAATAAGTAAAACAATGACCCTTTGTAACCAAAGAAATAGTGTTTGATATAAAATAATATTGGCGACCTATATAGTGGTAGGATCATGAAACCACCTTTTTTTCTTCTAAAATATCATAATTGGACATAACCGCATTACCTACAAGTCAAAAATCTTTTTATCTGGGATGATGAACATATTCAACATCAACAAGCTAAAATAAGCACACAATATAAAAATTCTCAAAGTTTCAGCAAATCTACAATCAGGTATATATTTTTTATACATCAAGGTTGTAACTAACTCTTCCTCATTTTCAATCATAGCCAATATAAGAAGATAAGTCTTCTCCAAAACCAAATCACAAGTCAGCCACAACAAAAATGAAAAGGAGAACAACAGAAAAATAATAAAATGCAGGAGAAATCAAACCCACACCAACCAATTATAAGATTCAAAAGGTAGCATACCTAACTAATCAAGAAGACACCACCTTTAGCTCCCCAATTTGTCAAAGATTCTACTCTTATCTACCTGATAAAAATGGAACCTTTCTGCAAAATATTCCGCGAAGTTAATGATTTTAAATAATAATCAAAATGGGGTGACTAAGCTAAATTGTATGAAAATAAATAAAGATAATCATTCTTGTGATTATGTGGATGGTAGGCAATTTTTTAGAGGATTAGTGAGAAGAAAAATGGTCCACTAAGAAGTATCAAAAGAGTAAACCGAGATTTATGTGTAATATCATGTAATAGGCTTTCTTATAAATAAGGAGAGTTAGGATATTGTTGGACTTTAAGTGGGTGGGGGAGAAAGCAAGAGAAATAACTAAATAAGGATTTAAACTTTGGTTTGTTTCCTTTTGGTTTGTTATATGTGCAGAGAGCACCTTGTAGTACGTATGAGAAGAAGAAGATCATTGGCAATCACTATGGATCTTAGGCATCACATGTCAAGTCAAGACAGCAGAAGTAATTTCTTGCAGGCAACATGAATACATTCATATTTATGAAGGTGAAACTTGGAGGCTAACTTCTCTTGGCACCCAAGGTTTGTACCCACTTTCGAACCTACAAAACTTATAACATTCCGCCGCAATTTACAAAATCAAGCCCAGAATTAAAACTCCGAGCTCACTGCCCAATACTATAGCCAAAGATTAAAATAACAAAAATTCCCCTACAGTTAAAATAAATAAATAAAAACATAGAAATAACATACTAATTTTTAAGACAACTTAAGCATTATATAAACAAAAATCCTACAATGTACTAACTAACCTCCCAATTGATCCCAAATCACCTTAGCATTGCTGAATGAGAACTCTAGCTTTTAATCAAGGGCTTTGCTTTTTCTTTTGTAAACTCAATGTGGCTGCAATAGTCTCATTGTTCCCATCTGCAGATAGGATTACTGAAAATTTTAAAATTCTAATTTTACCTCTTGGGGGTTAAATGGTTTTTGAGCCTCATTAGTTTATAGTTTGTTCCCAGTAACCCCATCAAATAAAGCCCATATTAGACCAAACTTGAGTGGAGAAAGACCTAACAGGACTTGCCCATGTGCATTGCCACATAGGCATATAAAAGAAGGGTGCCCAGTTGACTGAACAAGGATTTGATGAAACAGAGTTTTATAATGCAGAACTGAAATTGCCAGCATGATATTAGCAAAAAAACAAAAAAGTGAGGGTTGCTTGTTATCACTAACAAAAATTATGAAAATAAAAACCAGATATAAAACCTTAAAAAATAAAAATAGCAGCTTAGCTAGTTATATTCCCACAACGCCAAAACTGAACAAACTAAAAAAAAAAAAAACTGATTGAACACAACCATTTTTTGTCATTGCGTCACATAACAATCAACTAACATACCATCCTTCAATCACGATAAATTTTCCATCATTCACGAAACAATTTAATGGTACCATTATAAAGCCTTAGTAAATGAAGCACAAGAAATAAATACAAAGCTTGAATCAATTAAAATATGATTATAATAATGGAAAAAATTTTGCATTCTCCAAGAACAATACAATGTTATATGAAGGTTGAAACATTTTTTTAATGAAGTTTCTTGTTCTTTAAAATTTTTAGAAATTTACAGGAAATTCTCTTTCTCTAAAAGCCTAGGATTTTGATTTATATTGGATTTGGATAATATGTAATATAAATTGTATTTAAACATTTCAAAATCCACCCAAATCAAAACACAGGATTTTGTTTTTATTTTTATGTGTGATGATTTATCCTAAAAAAAAATATTAATATTAAACTTCAGCAGAAATATGTTGCCACGAAAACAAAATCTAAAAAATCTACCTTTAAATCGTTGCCACAAAACTAGGAATGAACAACAAAAGCTGAAAGCTAGCAACAAGGACAAACATATTATGAACAACAAGGCCACTACTTTTTGTAGTCAAACAAAAAAAAAATGGAAATGATACCAAATAGCACCTTAGTCTAGAAACAAGCATGAAAATAATTGTCGAAAGAAAACACAGAACAAGCTGCATGTTCACACACACACACGCGTGTGTGCGCCAATAGACAACTCGGGAATTAGTGTTTTTTCCATTCTTACATGGCCACATGAATAGCATAGTTGTAATTGAAGATTCATGCATTACCTAAAATTGAAACGTAGATGTCTTGATGAATGAGAGAGAAATTTCAATGACAAATTAAAAGCGCTAAAGGCTGACGAATAAGGAGATTAATGGCAAATTCTCTCTCTCTCAATCAATTTCAAGATCTCACGAAGATGATTGCTTTGCAGATTTGAGCTCGTTCTCCAACGGCAACATTTTTTAAAAGTTTTCTAACATATCAAGGGACAGAATTGATTCTAATATTTTATTTAAACAAAAAATAGTAATCTGTACACATAATTCTCTTGAAATTATATAATTTTTTCTTATAATTTAATTTTAAAAATAAATATTTAATAAATTATAAGTATTGACATTTAGCATATTAATAATTTATATTTTTTAAATATGATAATTTTCATAAAACCTAAGAATTTTGACAGCAATGCCTCATGCAATATTAATATTAGAGGTTACTATCATATTTCAAATAATAAATTATTGTGATTACAATAATATATATCAATAAAAAAAATAAAAGTAATATTAATATCATTTTTATCATATAACTTGAAAGTTGAAATTTTAGGACCATGCATATTGTGCATATTATTTTGATTTACTATATTCAAGTATCAAAATTTTTTATTTATGGCGATTGGGATTTTAAGGATGCATATAACAGAGTTTTATATTGGCAATATAATTATTTTTCGAATATTGTTTACACATGAATTGAGCTTATTATAGTCATCTAAACACTATATCAGTATGATATGCACATTGTTGGAAATTTTATAATGGAAATCAAACAAAATTTTTTATTGTTAGATAATGTTGTTTTTCAATAATAGTTTTGATTTTGCTATCATACGAGAACTAATGGTATATAGCGTAAAACTAAAAATTTGAACAAATAATCTTTGCCTTAGTCACTGGACACTTTCCTCTTATGCCATGTGTTTGTATATTTATTTTCCACATTTCATATTTGACATAATATAACTCTCTTAATTTTTCTACCTAGCATCACTTAAGTTATACGTACACCAAACTTTACAATGTCTACAAACTCAAATATTAGTAGTAATAATATAATTGCTTTTAAAAAATTCTAACGACTAATATAATTGTCTTCTAAGTAGTAAAATAAGAATCACTAAAGACATTTGATAAGTTGTATGAATTCATTTGAACAAGCATGGTTATTTATAATGTGTGTTAAAAAACTTACTATAGTCTAAATTTTAATAGTAAGAACAAATTGTTAATTATTTAAGAAATTTTGCATATTTTGCAACTAGTACTTGTTTAAGAGCAAGAGTAGTCTTTTCTTTTGGATAAATTTTCTTTTTTGAAATATAAAAATTTGACTATAGTAAAGATTAGGAGACATAATGGAAGCCTAAATGGGGCTAATCTCAGCATGAATAATTTTAATTTATTTTAATTCTCCAAAGATGGTTTATATTAATTGATTTGTTGCTTGCTTTTTTAGATATATTTCCGGAATGGCTGATCAATTAATTTAATGAATTAAAATATTTTATTTATCGTGGGGTTTAATTTGCATGGAACCACGGAAAGATAATTGAATATGGTAAATTTATAAATCCTTAATTAGAAAACGTTTTTATATTGGATTCTTAACTATTTATTTACTAAAAATTAAAAACGACTTCTGAGGGCCTATATTTGATCAGTAAAATTTATTATGGATAATGATAATATGTCATATTTGAACTAATAAAAGTTAAAGATATATTTTTAGTAATGTTATATTAATATAATTAATAATGATTAAGCATATTATGATGACAATATTACAATACAATTATTGTGTTACATTATGATACAATTATTATTATTTTCATATTAACAGTTTATATTTAATTAGCTAAAATTTTAAACTATTCAAAAACGTAATTAAGAACATAAATTGTTTCTAATTCTCATGTATGTGTTCTTGTAAAACAAATAAAAGAGAGGGTAGTTCTATAGGTGATTTGGGGAAAGACACGTTTTCAGGTGTAAATAAAAAGATTTTTGAAGCCGCTGCCTTCGCTGTCAGCAACATGCGCCTCACACACTGGTGATGCACACGAGAAAAACTGCCAGGATATCCTCCAACTTCCTAACTCTGAGCTAACTGCCCATTACTACAGCCAAAGATTAAAATAACTAAAATTCCCCTACAGTTAAAATAAATAAATAAATAAATAAAAACATAGAAATAACATACTAATTTTTAAGACAACTTAAGCATTATATAAACAAAAATCCTACAATGTACTAAATAACCTCCCAATTGATCCCAAATCATCTTAGCATTGCTGAATGAGAACTCTAGCTTTTAATCAAGAGCTTTGCTTTTTCTTTTGTAGACTCAATGTGGCTGCAATGGTCTCGTTGTTCCCATCAGCAGATAGGAATACTGAAAATTTTAAAATCTAATTTTACCTCTGGGGGCTAAAGGGTCTTTGAGCCTCACTAGTTTTTCTTTTGTAAACTCAATGTGGCTGCAATAGTCTCGTTGTTCCAGCAGATAGGAATACTGAAAATTTTAAAAATCTAATTTTACCTCTGGGGGCTAAAGGGTCTTTGAGCCTCACTAGTTTATAGTTTGTTTCCAGTAACCCCCATTAAATACAGTCCATATTAGACCAAACTTTAGTGGGAGAAAGACCTAACAGGACTTGCCCATGTGCATTGTCACATAGGCATATAAAAGAAGGGTGCCTGGGCACACCCGTTTAGTTGACTGAACAAGAATTTGATGAAACTGAGTATTATAATGCAGAACTGAAATTGCCAGCATGATATTAGCAAAAAAACAAAAAAGTGAGGGTTGCTTGTCATCACTTACCAAAATTAAGAAAATAAAAACCAGATATAGAACCTTATAAAATAAAAATAGCAGCTTAGCTAGTTATATTCCCACAACGCCAAAACTGAACAAACTAAAAAAAAAAAAACACTGATTGAGCACATAACCATTTTTTGTCATTAGCCCACATAACAATTAATTAACATACCATCCTTCAATCACAATAAATTTTCCATCATTCACGTAACAATTTAATGGTACCATTATAAAGCCTTAGTAAATGAAGCACTAGAAATAAATACAAAGCTTGAATCAATTAAAATATGATTATAATAATGAAAACATTTTTTTTGCATTAGTACTCCAAGAACAATACTATTTTATATGAAGGTTGAAACATTTTTTTAATGAAGTTTCTTGTTCTTTAAAATTTTTAGAAATTTACAGGAAATTCTCTCTCTAAAAGCCTTGGATTTTGATTTATATTGGATTTCGATAAGATGTAATATAAAATTGTATTTAAATATTTCAAAATCCACCCAAATCCAAATGCAGGATTTTGTTTTTATTTTTATGTGTGATGATTTATCCCAAAAAAAAAAATTATTATTAAACTTCTGCAGAAATAGGTTGCCACAAAAACAAAATCTGGAAAATCTACCTTTAAATTGTTGCCACAAAACTAGGAATAAACAACAAAATCTGAAAGCTAGCAACAACAAACATATTATAAACAACAAGACCACTACTTTTTGTAGTCAAACAAAAAAAAATGGAAATGATACCAAATAGCACCTTAGAAGAAGAAACAAGCACCAAACTAATGTCGAAAGAAAAGGCAGAACAAGCTGCATGTTCACACATACACACACGTGTACGCCCAATAGCGACTCAGGAATAAGTGTTTTTTCCATTCTTACATGGCCACAAGAATAGACTGACGAATAAGGAGGTTAATGGCAAATTCGGCTCCAAAGCATCCTCACAAGGATCTCTAGTTCAGTGCAGAGAAGAAAACAGAACTTAAAAAATACATTGAAACCATTTGAAAAAATATGAAGGCAATTGTCATTGAAACTAAATTTGAAAATATGAAGTCAATCATCTAACAATGGATCATCTAATAAGATTCTTTTTTCTCTAAATAAGTCATAAGAAATCAAGATAATGAGGATTTTAATAATTATGTGATAAAATATTATGTGAGAGACTCACAGTTGTTGAATTGAATTACAATAGAAGGGCTTTTTTCAATTTTCTCTTTAAAATTTTATCAATTTATTTATTTGCTAGGCTCACTTTTTAATTTTTGATAAATATAATTCTACTAAAAAAGGAGATAAAAATACAACAAGCACAGACTATGTCTTTAGCAATCTTCATTGCAAACAAGCACACTTTTTTTTTTAAATGCCTACAAGAAGTAAAATAGATCAAGATCTACAGATATTCTTGGGTAAAATTTTGTGGAGTTGAACAAACATGCCCATCTCTCCCACACTCAATCACCCTTTCTTATTGATATGCAGGTAATGTGACGCTACTGGAGCTGTAAAAAAAAATAGTTGAGATTAACTCTGTAGAATCCATATGTTCCTTTTTGCTTCAACAACATAGCATATAACATCTAAACATTACCCAATAACATATAATATATAGCCCATCCAATTGAAAATATGGTAGACCCTGTTATGCAACTTCACGCAGAGACGAAGAGTCTCCAAAAGAAAAAAGTCGGGGAGGGGGGGAGTCTGCTGAAGGATGCAAGAATTCAGAATGAAAAGGAGAACAATTCAATGAAAAGGCAAATGAAAACAAACCAAAGGACATCTCTCAAGAAACCAGCCATCAATTCAAGCATCAAGAAAAAGAAGTGAGTGATAACGAGATGCATTAACACAATAAAGCCTTGGAAGCGTGACTCGAGAATATCCAAATAAACTAAAACAAAACCGCAAAAACCCTAGAAGCAAAACCCTAGGCTAAAATAATCCACAATAAACAAGACTCAAACCCTAGTCTGAAATAACGAATTCAAAGTGAATAAAGCAAAAATCACAATGAAACACAAGCGAAAGCGCAGATTCAAATTACAAGAAAACAAACGGACGGCCGCCGGCATCGATAAAAGAAAGTGCCGCGAAATCATGGGATCTAAGTAGATTAATTGAAGACAAAAAGAAATAGAAGTTAGAATATACCTAACGACATGGGGATCCCTAGATAACATCCGCAACAAAGAGACCTCGCGGAGAATGGTGGGAGGGACACCTTCGTCGTCCTCGTGGAGGCGGGTCTTCTCCAGGGCCACGATCTTCCCCGTCGCCTTCTCTCTTGCTCTGTAAGCCCTCCCGTAGGTTCCTTCTCCCACCTTCTCAAGCTTCTCAAATGCATCCATCGCCGACCATTTCTCCATTCTTTCTCTCTCTCTCTCTCCCCCAAACAATTTCAAGATCTCACGAAGTTGCTTTGGAAGCCATTTGCAGATTCGATCTCGTTCTCTAACGGCAACATTTTTAAAAGTATTCTAACATATCAACGGACAGAATTTATTCTAAAGTAGTAACATCCATACACATAATTCTCTTGAAATTATTATTTTTTTTTTCTTATACATTAATTAAAAAATAAATATTTAATAAATTATAAGTATTGTCATTTAGCATATTAATATTTTTAAATTTTTTAAATATGATATATTTTCGTAATTTATTATTTTCATTTTTATAGTTTATATTTAATCAGCTAAAATTTTAATACTATTTGAATACATAATTAAGAACTTAAATTATTTCTAATTTTCATGTATGTGTTTGTGTAAGACAAATAAAGATATGGTAGTTCTATAAGTGATTTGGGGAAAGACATGTTTTCAGGTGTAAATAAAAATATTTTTGAATGTAATGAGAATGCAGGAATATTGTGGGCTATAAGGTAGATCGCGCTGTAATGGAGGGTTGCCAATTATAATAAAAGTAGGTTATGTAGGTTGCAAGAGGAGGAAGGAGTGAAGTGTGCGCGCAAATTCAAATGAATTTAAGAGGAGGTTTGTATCTTTTTGGTAAATTTTAGGGAATGTTTGTAACATTTTTGTGAAAAATTTAAAACCTTAAGGGAGGTTAATATAATTTTTAAAATCTCATGAGAGTCCCTATTTGTCTCTTATTTAAGAGTCTTAAGTAATTGAATTGGAGTTGGATTGAAGTTAGTTCTAAAATTTAAATTTGATATAATTGATGTTAATTTGAATCTAGAGCAGTTTATGTTTGAATTTACATGAGAGTTTTAATTGTCATTTCATTTTTGATTAATTTAATTAATTAGTGAGGTCAAAGTGTTAATATTGAATTTTGCATGTTACATAGATATTTGAGAGTGCACATAGTAAGCTATTTACAACTCACACGTCTAATATGACTAAAATAAATGGCTAGATAGCCTAAGGAATTTGTTTATAAATAAATAAATAAATATATTTATTTATTTATTTATCTTATATATATATATATATATATAGAGAGAGAGAGAGAGAGAGAGAGAGAGAGAGAGAGTAGACTAAACATAGAATAAAATAACTAGAGCAAAAGTCTAGCTTCTCAAATGCCTCCATCGCCAACGATTTCTCCTCTCTCTCTCTCTCTCTCTCTCTCAATCAATTTCAAGACCTCATGACGATGATTGCTTTGGAAGCCATATTATATAACCATTTACATATTTGAGCTCGTTCTCTAACGACAACATTTTTTAAAAGTTTTCTAACATATCAAGTACAGACATAATTTATTCTAATATTTTATTTATACAAAAAATAATAACATCTATATACATAATTCTCTTGAAATTTTTTAATTTCTTTTATAATTTAATTTAAAAAATAAATATTTAATAAAAAAATAAGGTCATTTACAAATTATAAGTATTGACATTTAGCATATTAATAATTTTAAATTTTTTAAATATGATAAATTTTCATAAAACCTAAGAATTTTGCTATAAGTTCTATGTTAAGTGAGACTAGTCCCGACCATCACTTACGATTTTACAATTAAGTGTCTTTTCTCCAACTTTGTATTTTTTTTAGTTATTAGAAATTTTACTCTTGTCCACCATTTGGGGCTAGGGTTGTTATTTTTATTTTTAAATGTATCTGTAAATTACTATTTTGTCAAAAGTCTTTGAATTATTTAAAGGTGGTAGGTTATACAAATGTAGTCGTTCATATGTTGTCACCTTTAAGTAAGGTTTGTTATCTTATTGCGTCGGCTTGTACGTCCTGTAATGGGTCTAGTGTTGAATTTAGTGGTCGATGGGGCCTAAAGAGTATGTTGTACCAGGAGTGGCGGAAGATGGTCTGATGTGTCCGGATGATCCATACTTCACCTGGTATAGGTCCATCACACGCCGCTTCATCAACAGGATCGTTGCTGTATATTTGAGCCTCGTAAGAAGACTTTAACCCACACTTCATTTTGTTATGTGTACATTACGATATGCATGGGTTAACCAAATTTTTTCGTATCCTGCAGGCTAACATACTACGTGAGGCAAATCAGATCTCGCTAGATCCCGCTATCCACCAATTGATGAGTGTTGCATTGGGCCTTGTCCGCCAGGACAGCCGACGGATCCCAGCTACTCGACCTAATGTACCAGCACGAGGAGGTCGACCAGCTCTAGTACGAGGAGGATGACATGCCTCATCTAGTCGTTCAATGAGTCTCATCTCCTCACCACCGACTGTACAAGCGGAGTACGTGTTCGATCTGTTAGCACCGTATGCACCTTCTAGTGCAGCTGATATTGTGGGACCGTCCAGTAGATCAGCTGACGCCCCATTTGATTCTGCTGCCACCCCATCAATGTCATTTTTATTAGACAACATTTTCAGTGGGGAGGAGGTCGATGCACCCGCTATGCCGCCTCGTTCTCATCCAGAGATATCATATTAATTCTCACCGCGTGCGTTTCGCATAGATGATGATTACATAGTACCTCTTGACAGAGATGATCCACATATAGGACGACGGGACAGGATACCTGATGCAAATGACTAGCAGGGAGAGGGTAGACGCAGACGACAGCCACCACGACCCTAGAGATGACCTCGCTGCGGCACTGAGTAGTATAGCATTATTTTCATTTTATTTGTATATTTTTATTTCATTTGTACAGCATTGATTATTTTTATTTCATTTGTATATCATTGATTATTTTCATTTCATTTGTATAGCATTTGATTATTTTCATTTCATTTGTATAGCCACGTGTCTTGTGCACACTTCATATAATATTATCAAGAATGACATTTAAGAAATGTAAACTTAAAAAAAAAACAAAAAAAAAAACTTATATGATTTTATCCAACATAAGCACTACATTTTCATTACGAAATTTAAAAAGTTGTTTCTTATTTATTTCATGTTGAAATTTATAAAAAATAAAATAAAATATTTGCACCATCAAATGTTCTATGATGCCTACTTATATCTTAAGTTACCAATCTTTACATTATGATGCAATTCAAATGTACTTATGGTTTGAAGTTATCTGTATTAATGAACTTTTATGAACTCTTGTTTATAAGATATTTTCGCACTTTCACGTACAAAATATGTATGTCAGAGTGAGATATGAAATGTACACAAAAAGTGAGGGAGAGAACATGGCTAACCCAAGACCTTAGATTTCTGAAAAGAATTTGGTGTCTATATATATATATATATATATATATATATATATATATATATATATATGCATTCTCATAAAAATAAAATTTTGAAATTTGACTATTGCAATAAATAGCATTTAATCCGTTCATATTGTTTTACGAAGCATTATAAGTAAAGAAAAAAAAAACCTAAAGCATGATAATTGTTAAAGAAGAAAAAACTAAAAAATTTCATGCATGTGATTCTTGCTTAGTTCTATATGTTTGGACATTAAACCAGATTAACAATTCATTCATTCAATTAGATGGAAAAATATTTTATAATTTTTTTACAATTATAAATTAAAAAAAATTTTGAGTTATTAACTTCAAATTAGAATACTTTCTTTTTTTTAATTGGGTATAATGCATTTTTAATTTGAAATATATATATACACCTTGTAACGACATCTGAATGGGCGAAGCAAATCTGTACAAATGAAAGAGTAACGACATCTGAATGGGCGAAGCAAATCTTGCAGCCACGCATCAACTCACAGGTCATCTCCGAAGAAAATCTCGCAGCTTGGTCCTGCGAGATTTGCTTCGCCCACCTTACCACACGTCACCATCAGAAAAGCTGCACGTTTAAATCTAGCAGCACCAAGCAGCGAGATTACGAAAGCATTAAACTGGGAAAATTTTTTCCAAATAGAGTATTATTTAATATTTTATTTAAATTAATAATAAAACGAGAAAAAACTCTTTATATTGGAGTAATCGTATTTTGATAAATATTATGACCTAAAAATCAAATATTAACTTGAAATTACTTGATCTTTGATTAAGACACAACAAGACCATTTCTTTTGATTTCGGGAGTTTGAATTCTTTCTTCAAATTTTTATGATATATTTCTCTTGATAATTGTTTTATATGTTTTCTTTTTTGTCTTATTCAATCAATTCTTTTGACTACTAAATCTTTCAATGTGTTTACTTCTTTTTCTTTCATTTTGTCAATGAATTCAAACATAATTTCTTGACCACCAATTTGTATAAAAATATCATCTTCATTTACTTGAAATGGATAAATTAATGTAAAAAATGGTGTTCCTAAAATAATTTCTTGCTACATATTTTTGACAAATATGAAAGTAGTTTTAAAACAAATTTCTTTATTACATATATGAACGTTTAAAATTTTGTATTGTATTTGTAGTCTTGCATTATTTGCTCCGTATAACTGCGTTATAGTTTTTTTTATAGTATTGAGTTGGAATAAGTTTTTCTTGAACACAGTTCATGTCTGCTTCAGTGTCCAATAAGGCACGGGCAACAAGAACAAATGTCTTATTAATAACAATTTTAACTTCTGTATACCATTTGTGAATACTGACTTTTGACAAATATCCTAAAAGATTTCTCTTTCAATGTCAACTTGAAAATCATTTGTTTCATCTTCTTTTTCATCTCCAAAATCTATAATGGCGTTTCCTTTGTCACAAAATGTATTCACTTTGATTTGTAAATTTTTCATCTCAATTTTTATCTTGCTTATTTCTTCCTTTGTATTATTTACTTCTCGTTGTAAATCTTGAATAGTTGGTTACAAGTTCTCTTTCTTTATATCTGTTGATAATATCTGTAATATCATATCCCTTTTGAAACTTGGGTTTTTCTTCTTTAGTTAGTTGTTCCTTTAATTTTGTTAAATATTTATTTTTAACTTTTGGATCTTCAATGTGTTCTATCATTTACATCAATGCTTGGTTTAATACAATATTCGTCAGAAACTTCACCCATTCTTGGTTCATTCACTTTGATAAAAAAAATTTAAAAAGTTTTCCAAAATGGTTTTTATCGTGGTTCAACTTTTTTGGTCATGAAATCTACATTTTTCCAAAAAAAATTCAAAATGATTTTGAATTATTCCAAAAGAATTTTCATCCTCCTTAGAACCAGTCTCGCTTTTAAGACGAATTTGTGTTTTCCCACTAAGAAACCAAACTTTTTCAAAGTTTAAGAAAGAAAATGACATTTTTTTTTAATACAAATACTTATTTACCCTTTTATGACTTTTAAAATATAAACAAACTTTTAACCGGACATATTAAATGGGTAGGTATGGGTCAACCTATTTATCCATTTAATTTTAAAGCATGTGAAAGCAATTGTTGAATAACAATGAAACTTATAACTTCAAATATTACCATTGGCACATCTTCCGATCATCCTTTAAGGTCATTTGATATGTTGCTCAATTGGAAAATATACAAATTACATAATTATGTAATATTGTAATCGAATTTCAAATAATTAGTTTAGTTAGTATTAATTATGAACCTAAATAATTACGTACATCTAAATCGAACCAATTATGTAATTACGTATATGTATATTAATTGGTGAGAATTTAATAACCATATGCAAGAAGTTAGAACTAGATATGGAAATCCTTAGAGAAGATTATACGCATAAGTTAAATAAAAACAACCGAGAAAAATTCTTCAAAAAATATAATTGTCCCAATAAGCTTTTAATGACCCATTAAATCCTTTAATAAGTATGGTCGCTACTGATGGTTCTTCAGCTCTTGGATTTGTTATTTTGAAAGCAGTGACTGCTAATGTCATTTGTTGGACTAATGTAGTAATTTGGTATTCCGTAAATCCATCTAAATTCCATTCATGTAAATCATTTCCAAAACTTCTATATGACCTCATAGGTTCATCTTCAAATAATAAACTTGGAGGTGTCGGTCTTTTGTAATATGTTCTGACGCTTTTGTTTTTACAAGAATTGTTGTTTATTTTGTTTATTTCGTTTATTTCAAAATCACTTTCTTCTTTGAAACTTCTTTTTTAGATTTTGAATAGCTTCTTTTGTTAATAATGATACAGACTTATTAACAATTTTGACTAAGTATTCTTCATTAATTTCTATTGAACCCCTTTGTATAATTATTTGAGCTTCTGTTCTGGACATTTTTCATATTTCTTTTGGATTTTGTTTAGGTAAATCTTTACCATTCCAATCGGCTAATCTTTTTTCAATATTTACTAAAGAAATTTGAATTTCTTTATATCTGATCTTTTGCTTGATGAAGATTCTTTTTGTTCCATTTTTACTTCTTTTAAAAACTTTCACGTTTTCTTGATATTTTGAACCAACCTATCCATAATCTTTCTAATTTTTTCTTATTCTTGCAGGTTTTAATCTTCCTAATCAGGACCACCACTGGGACCACCCTACAAGCTCTCCTGACTTAACGGGCTAACCATTGAGTTTCACTAGTTGATCAACGCTTAGTGAAAGTAAAACATGCAATTTTTCAGAAAAAAAAATTTTGAAAAGAAAATGAATAGTTTTGTCTTGGATACCAAAATGTGCAGGATTGCTCAAATGTTAGACTTGTGTAAAATTTCTAATAACTAAAAAAAAATACAAAGTTGGAGAAAAGGCACCTAACTGTAAAGACGTAATTAATGGAGATAAGGACTTCTCTTTGTCTTCTTTTGATAATAGGAGACAATGAGTTGATGTGTCATTGTCATCTTTGAAAAAGTGGCTGCAATTTTTGACAATTGAGACTTCAAATTATTTCTTCTTAGCAGATCTTTGATCTTTTGATCTTACCTTCTCAGTCGTTGGATTATCCTTTTGAATAAAATCATACCAATTCTCGATATCTGATCCCAAAAGATTGAGATCAACGGATTTGGGAGAATCTGACACTGTTGAATCAGAATCAGACGATTCTAACTGGGCAATCATTTTGATCAACTTATTCTTTATACTGTTGGACTCCAATCTTCTTGAGCTTATTGAAATAGTGTCTTCTTCTTTGAAGATTTTCTTATTATCTTTTGCTTTTGGAAAAGATCCTTGAGGGATAGGAAGAGAATTCAGACAAGAAGCTTGTGCCAGCAAAGCTCTGACCTTTCCTTTTGGCATGGTGAATTTATTCCATATAACATTTCATTTCAGTGCATTTCCTATATAATATGCATCTCATACATATAAAATAGTCCCATACAAGGTTCAATTTACTCATGCCACACTATTTAGCAGTAAAATTCATATATATGTATTCTCCATAAAATAAGACAACGCATTTAACATTTATATACTCAAAATATACATTTCTTATCTTATATAATTATTCTGAAAATATCTTTCACTTTCATCAGTTCATTTTTGCATATACGTATCTAATAAACAGTCTTAAGTTTGAAAAACATAATTTAAATGGTTGACATTTTAAACCCATACCAAAACATAGACACGTATATATAACACAATTCATTTTCCATTAAATTCATAAAAAAATTGGTTTAATACATATTTTTTCTCTTATATGGTTTCTTGAACTACACCAACAGGGACCCCGAAAAGTTACCTGTGGCGCTCACCCAAGCCCTAAATAAAAAATCATAGTTTGATCCATTAAATCAACCCTAAATAAAATACTATTTTAATATTTTTTAGGTTCGTAATTCCAAATAAATAATTATACTCTCAAATATAACCAATTTTCTTAATTTTCCAAATCTTATTCTCGCTTTGGAGTGGTGTCTAGAAAACCCAAATTGGAAATTTACTCTGGAAAAAATAACGATGATCGCAACTAGGACCTCGTGGTGGTACCCGATCGTCGATTTAGCGGCAGATTTAAGGAGAAATTGAGAAAGTAAGGAAAAGTTATCTTTTCTCAGAAGTGGTGCCTAAGTCGCTCTTACGATAAATCCACTCCAGTAGAAATTTTGGTGGCAGAGTTAGGAACCCAACGGTACCTTTTGTTTCCCGATCGACTGAATATCTATCAAGAAATTAAGGAAAAAAAGGAGGAAGATGGAGGAGAGAGACGAAGAATAAGAGATTGAAGAGAGACACAGGGGTGAGAGTTCCAGAGAAGCAGAAAGATGAAATTGAAATTTTAATTGCAATTTGACTTTGGATTGCATTAGGATTGCATTTATACACTTTAAATATTATATTCATATTATATTATTACATTAGTATTATATATATATATATATATATATATATATATCCCATCTTCTAATTTGGAAAGAAGTTTTAAAGAAGAAAGTGATTTTGAAATAAATAAAATAAATAACAATTCTTGGAAAAACAAAAATGATAGAACATATTACAAAAGACCGACACCTCCAAGTTTATTATTTGAGGATGAACCTACGAGGTCATATAGAAGTTTTGGAAGTGATTTACATGAATGGAATTTAGATGGATTTACGGAATACCAAATTACTACATTAGTCCAACAAATGACATTAGTAGTCACTGCTTTCAAAATAACAAATCCAAGAGCTGAAGAACCAACTGTAGCGACCATACTTATTAAAGGATTTAATGGGTCATTAAAAGCTGTTTGGGACAATTTTCTTTTTTTGAAACCTAAAAATTTGTTGTTTATGTTAGATTCCATCAAAACCAATGTAGTGTAGGGGATATCTTTGAGAGAATATTAAAAAATAAGGAGGAAATTGTAGGAAATATAGCAATTCTATAATAAATAAATAAATAAATAAAATTAACAATAGAAAATCATAAAAAAATGCGGAGCTTCGCCCTTTAGAGAATGAGAGGAAAAAACAAAATCCTAAATATCTAACTAAACAGTGAATGTGTCTTAGTGTCCAATTACACATAAAAGAGAATTTAAGCATTACACTTCGTGTTTAATTTAAGAAAATGATTTTTTTTTGAGAATTTAAAAGATATGTCTCATGCACAAGCCCAATTACAAGTAAGTATTGTATGATATCAAGATATGCACTTCTCAAAATATCATACTACATAGTGTGAGGGTTCAAGCAAAACATCTTACTCCCTTGCATATATGAGTTCAAGCGGATAATAAATTTGAATATGAGTTATAATGCAGTGCATTCAAATATGAAAATGATATTTAATGCTAGATCAAGTTAAAATTTAATTTACACCTTGAGATATATTTTATTTAATAAAATTAAGTTGGATCTTTTTTGTACGGGAGGGGGTGAAGGGGATTTATTTAACAAGCTTCGTATATAATTACTCCATAAACTTGTAGCTAACTTCTATAAATTGATGAATTTAGTGAAACTTTAAGGTTTTACACTACACAAATTTTAATGTATTGACTATGTTCACATTAAAAGCTTTCAAGAAACATGAACTTTGGTTTGCAGTTCACCTCTTAACACCCTCTGGTTTATGTTTAGGGTTCAAATCTTTTATAGAGGATTCCCCCTAAATTTACAAAGGTGGGCGGGGGGAGGGGGACTTTGGATAGGGGTGGGAAGGGGTGGGGGGGTTATATATATATATATATATATATATATATATATATATATATATATATATATATATATTCAAAACAACCATAACGATTGAGTGAAATCTTAAAAAAGGAGCATGGGATAGTGTTTGAGGTAAAAACTTTAGAAATAAACATTTTTTCACAAAAAACATAAATTTTAAAATATTTGTACTGTATATATATATATATATATATTTTTTTTTTCTAAGAAAAATCATAAAAGATATGATTTACATTTGAAGAAAAAATATTAGTTTAAATTAAAGAATAGATATCACGTGGCATGATAACCAATGGATGAAAAATGACAATCCACAACAATTCTTTTTAAATACTAATGCGACATTTAAGTTAGTTCGACATAATCAACTTGCTAATCGTAAAATTCGAGATGGGACTCAAGAAGTCAATATTTATAAAGTATAAAATATGAAATATGCCAAAAGAAGAAGAAGAAGAAGAAGAAGAATGGACAAGTATTGAATAATGGTATTTCTATTATTATTATTATTATTATTATTATTATTATTATTATTATTATTATTATTATTATTATTATTAAAAAGGTTATTGGAAAGAGGGTGAGTTTATACAAATAAAGTCCTACAATTTTTTTCTACTTTTATAGAGAATGAATAAAACAATAAAAATAATAAGGAATTTGCTCATATTTTTAAGCTTGAGTTTGAGTGCATCCTTTCTATGTCTTAAGGTTGTCATAGTAAACGAGTAACTTATTCATAATTTAGCTTTTTTTTTTTACCAACACTTAAGTTAATATTTGTGCTTAAAATCTAATTAATGATTTATCAGCATTAAAAGTTTATAGACTCTAAAATACCCCAATGATACAAGATTTTTTATAAATTAATATTGGGCATAAATTAAGTGCGAGCATGTAACGACCCCAAATTACTACTTTTTTTTATCCAAATAATATTAATTCACAATAACGTCCTGGGCTCAAAGTGGTACTGAGGATACCCGTTCATTAAGCATACTATCTACGCAGCAGAAAACATAAAATACCTAAACCTTATTTACAATACCAAAGTTTTACTGTTTCCACAAATATACATATACATTTCCCAAAATCCACAAAGTATCCTAGGGATTTCTCAAAATCCACTCTCCTGCACAACACTTACCTTGAGTCTAGGGAGGTACCAACACCTCATCCTCTACCTTGGAGCTCACCCTGCTTGCCTATCTGGATCACCTGAAATATTTGGAATTCTGGGGGGAGACACCTCTCAGTAAGATAAGATAAATTATTACCAGTGTGTGGCAAATGAGTTTTACATAAATAACATATTTATTAATTAAGCTGTAACTGAGATAGCATTTCAATGTAAAACATATCATAACTCACACTTACATCATTTTAAATACAAGCTTTCTATTTGAACATATTTTTAGTTGAAATACATAGTTCATGTTTAATGTAAATATGATTACATATACATAATATCTATGTCGCGACGTTCCGGACCCAACCATGTGTGGGTTTAGCTAGCGAACAAGGGGAAAATGGAAGAATGTGTGATTTTGAAAAAAATATTTTCATGAGAAAACATGTGTGAAGGAGTCACCACTAATCTTTTGAAGTGCGGTTAAAACACTTGATTGCTACCCCGTTAGGGGTAGAATCGGTCTGCGTCACCAGAGTCGAGCTCGGGAGTACGGTTACGCGAGAAGAAAGTATTAGCACCCCCTACACGCTTGTTCTTACGAACGGTACCAGATTAATAAAAAATTATCTCAAAATAAATTGAATAAGCCTTTTAAAATTACTTCCTTTCAAAAGTCAAAAGAATAAAAATACTATATAAGTATTCCCTTAGAACCGGGGCAATCCAATACTTGGAAGAGTCAATGCCCTTGGTTGCAATCATCGGGAAGGAAAATAGGAAATAGGATACAAAATACACTCTCAGGGGTTTTGAAATTTGTAGGTTTTTCAAAGAAGAAAAAAAAAAAATACTATTCTGGGAGATTTTTGGAATTTGTTCGGGATGAAAATGGTTTCCTATGCCTAGAAAATGTTTTTGTGACTTTTTTGAAGTGTGAACTTTTTTTGTGATTTTCTGTGATTTTTCCCGAACTTAAAAAATAACATAAATAAAATCAATTGAAATCAAAGTATGAAAAATGTTTTTGGTTTTTTGAGAATCTTTGTGATTTTTTTGGTGAATTTTCTGAACATCTAAATAATAATCAAGTAAAAAGGAGGGAACCGGAGTTAACTGGTTCAGGGGATACAAACTGGTCAAATGTTGACCGGTCCGGGGGGAAAAACCAGTTTAAGATCTTGGTCGAGACCATTTTTGTGGATTTTATAAATTTTTAAATAATAATCAAGTGAAATAGGGAAAACCGGCGTGAACCGGTTCGGGAGATGACGAACCGGTCAAATGTTGACCAGTCCGGGGGAAAACCAGTTTAAGGTCTTGGTCGAGACCATTCTTCCAAAGAAAATTTGAGGCGAAAGTCATGAAAGTCAAAGTTTGAAAATATGACTGGGAATTTAAAATATATTTTTGAAATTTTGGATGTAAGGAAACAATCCTAACTTCAAAAAATGTTTTGAAAACTTTTCTTGGATTTCCTTTAAAAATTTTCAAGTATAAACAAATTTTAAAACTCTTAAAAAATTTTGGATTTTTCTGAAAATTTTTTTGAATTTTTATGTGTCTTTTTTTTTTATTTAATTTTTTAATGATTTTTATGGATTAAAAGGAAATTATTTAAAATAAAAATGAAATGAAATAAAATAGAATAAATCGACAGAAGCCAGTTTGGGAAGGGGGTAGGACCGGTCGAACGTTGACCGGTCCAAGAAGACCATTTTTTAGATCCAGGTCCGGACCAGGTGGTAACATGTGTCACTTCTTGAGTAGTTGGAAGGCCTTGGTGATAGACTCATGATGTGGCACGATCGAGGGTGTTGACGGGGGATGCTCATTGGTTGGTCTCGAAGATGCCATGCGAGGCGCTTGAAATGGAAGGATGAGGAAGCACCACATAGCAGTTCCCTCGTGAAGAAGCGGGAGTACCAATGCATATTGACACAGTGAAATTTGGGGAGTCCAAAATGGGAGCAATCAGACAATTAGCAGTGAGTAGCAGGGAGCAGTAATGGTCGGGGAACAATGCGCCACGTGTCACTCGGTGAGCAGATAGGTGGGCGTGCGTTATTAGGAAAGTACTGATGGAATTTAATGCCTCTATCCCGGACGATCTGAGTCGTTGGCGCATTGCAGGGGTTGAATGGCTGCGATTGGTATGATGATGCCTAATGCTAACAATGCCTCTCGTGGAACGATTTGGATCATTGATGAACGAGGGACTCCAATGGCTAGGATTGGGTGCTCGACCCAGCATTAATGGCATCATGTACCTACGCACCACATGTCACTCAAGGGTTTGGGTCACTTTTAACACTTTTGACGGAGGGTGATCTCATCCGTTGAAGTCCCGCAAGGATCGAACGGTGACAGATTTGAAGCACCCTTGGAGCTACACGCGTCTTCACACATGTGACAACATCATGAGCGCTCCTAACACAGCTTGATCCTGGCCGTTTGAAGGGAAATGAAGATCCAACGATTATCGAGGAGATTCGCACTTGACTTGATCCGAATGAGCCAAGGCACGCCAAGTGCAGTCATGTGGCGATTTTAAGGCTTAAGATACTTAAGCCAAAAAGTTTTTCTTTTTTCCATTTCTCACATCTCGTTTTCACAGCTTTTCTTTCTCTTTCTTGTTCTCTATTCTACTATTTGAAGATCCACTGAAACCCTAATGGTTTCTGCTTCCCCATTTTTCTTCTCTGCTCATTTCCCTCATAACTCCACGAACAGAGGCCTTGAGGCCTCTGTTTCTTCTTTGACTCTCTCTTTCGCCCTTCCTCGATCTCCCTTCTTCTTTTGTCTTCTTTTTCTTATCTCTTCTCTGTATCTCTCATTGCAGGCCTGTAGCATGGATGTGGGTGATTTGAAACCTCGAGGTTTTAGATCGAAGTTTCAGTTACTCCCTCTTAAAGTTGATGCCGAGCTCAATTTCTGGCCTGCTCATTCCGAGATGGTCACAAGTAGGAGAATATGAAAATGAAATTCATACAGGGACCTCCTGCGAGATAAGTGTTCCTCCGACTCTCCTTTTCTTTCATTTTTTGTGTATGATGTGTGCGATACTGATTGAGTTTTGATCGCTTGATGCTTGTGATCTTGATTTTGAAGTGGTCATGGTTAGAGTTCAACTTGCCGATTGGGGTTGGATTGCGGGAGTGAGACCGTAGACGAGTCAACTTGTTTTTTACTTGGCGAGTTAGGCGAATCAAACCAGGGTTGACTCGTGTGAGTCAACTCGGATGAGTTGTGTGAACTCAGGCATCCCCGGGTGAGCCACATGTGTAGGTCACATGTAGGCCTTAAGTGGATTGAGCCCTAGCATATAGGGAGTGAGTTTGGGCCTGGGTGAATTGTCTTTTGAAATGGGCTGAAGTTTATAAAACAGGCCGGTCCAATCTGATTTTTTAAAACAGTGCCCAGTTTCTTTTAAAATGAAGGCCGGCCCACCTCTCTTTTAAAAATGGAGCCCAGAGTTTTTAGAATTAGGGTTAGTCCATTTCCATTTTTAAAGCAGAGCACGGGGTGAATTTAAAAATGGCTTAGGTTTTGAAAGCTTGAAAGTGGGCTTTAGAAATTTAATATTAAAATGGGTCTGGCCTAGTTACATTTTTTTTAAAACCATACGGGCTTGGGGTACTTCTAAAATGGATCGGCCTAGTGGGATTTTAAAATAGGTTCGGCCGAGTTAAGGGTGAGGATCCAAACTTGGATTTGGATTCGAAGGTTGGGTTTGCGGGTTCGGATCAGAGGATCCAAATCTCAAGCAAATTCAAATGTTATCCAATTCCGCATTCCAATCTAAAGCTTAAAGGCAAGACCTACAATCACACACGAACACAAGCCAAATTGAGTAGAGTTAAGCTTAGCCAGAAGTTACTTTTTCTCTTCCCTCCTCCTCTTTTCTTGTCCTAAGCTCCTAGGGGATCTGCTTGGGATATTTGGGAGGTCTGGTTCTACTTCTAAGCCTTTGGATGCTACAGGTTCTCCTTTCCCTGCTCTGGAATTCCCAAGGTGTCTGCCTAGGTGTCTGTTTGTGCCCTTAAACTTCAACAATTCTCTATTCTCTGAACTCTCATTGGCTCTCAACAGAACCCCCCCCTCTCCTTTTGCAATTCACTCCCTATACTGGCAGAGCTTCCCTACTCTCACTTGCTCTTAATTTTTGCAAGGTAATTCTGTGCTTTTTTTTTCTTTGTTCCCTTGCTATAGTGGTGGGACTCTCTATTTATAGGGAGTCTGGGGGTGCGTTTTGGCGCCAATTCTTGGCGTGGCATTCCCCAACATAATTCCCCACTAATGGACTGTGGGGGAATGATTTCATGCGATTTTATTTGATTTCTTTTATTATTATTTTCCTTCTACTGCTAACTAACTGTGCCAATTTCCCCTTCTATGCGCTAGTGCAGGTCTTGGTGCCCATCTAGGATTTGCGGGTCTTTCGGATGGTTCCCGCTGGCAGGCGTGGAGTGGAGGGCATGGCATCTGCTGCCTCTATGTGACTTTTTTTTTAATTTTTATTTTTGGTGCTAACCAACTTCTCTTTTCTTTTCTCTGTGCGCAAGTAAAAGTGAGAAGTCTAGGTGGCTACCTAGGACTTGCGGGCATTTTAGGGGCTGCCAGCTGGTAGCACCAGATAAGGGGGTTTTTGGGAACCCCCAGGTGGCACCCTAGGATTAGAGGATCAAGCATCTGCCTTTTCTTTTTGTATACATATTTTTTATTTTCCCTGCTAATGTATGCACCCTGAGTGAATTTCCCTGTAACATTCCTTTGTAAACTTGTATCATCTTACATTGCAGCAACTCCCCTTTAATACATTCAAATTTCGTATGTGCACACACGGAGTAAACTGATGTACCCATCCCCAAGTCACAAATCTCAATGTTGACTTATTTTGGAATTGATCAATTTTGACCCAATCAATTGACCAATTTTAACCAAGTAGATTGATCAATTTTGACCAAACAGATCGACCGATGTTGACCAAACCCTTTAGCTTGGTTTGATCAATTCTGCCTAAGCAAAACAAGTTTTGAATTTAACCCCCAAATAAAATTGGATTTTATGGAAAACGGGAAAACTCAATCAAATAAATCTCCAAACTAATTAGATCTGAGCATGAGGACCTCAAGTTGTTTTTCAAAATTAAACACCAAACTTTTAAGGATTCTAAATTATTTTGGAGAATTAATGACTCGGAAAACCTCGAGACCTTAAAACTCAATTTTCAGTGAATTTGGGGACCACGGGGGTTGGCCACGGAAGGAACGATTTCGAGGTCTGCCCAACTGGAGGCACTCGATTTAGAAGGATCTTAGCTTCATACATCTAAGAATTCAAACCCGAATACCTAAGGAAGTTCATTTTGGATTTACCGAGTCCTAGATGAGAATGAAGACTGATTTTGCAATCGGAAAGAATTTAAAACTGACATAAACGAATCCTATCAACTAGTTTAAAAGCCTAGGACTTGGACTAGACACTCACAGAATCCAATTTTGAGCAAGACTTTCAACTTTCATGAGACTTAACTAAAATTAGAAGGACTCGATTAACGGATTTGGGGTTTAATTTCAAAACTCTGGGTCACTTGGGGCTTGACGTCAATCTTTGTTTCATTAGGTTTCTTTGGGGTAGCCTGGTTAAAATTGGGGTGTCGACAATATATATCTATCTGTGAAAACTTCCTTGGATGGATAACTGTAATCATGAATTAACCCTGCATGACCGGGTTGTGTGGCTCGTGGGCTGGATTTAACCATGAGGTCAAACTATAAATTGTCTGTAGTACGATTGGCCTACTCAACCTGCTTTGAACTACCAGGGAGCTCCTCTACTCATCTTTTAGGGTATAGACACCCTATTTTTTGCCCGAACCAAATATAACAAAGGGGTTACTTCTTTATTATTATTATTATTATTATTATTATTATTATTATTATTATTATTATTATTATTATTATTATTATTATTATTATTATTGTTGTTGTTGTTGTTGTTGTTGTTGTTGTTATTATTATTATTATTATTATTATTATTACTACTACTACTACTACTACTACTACTATTATTTTTATTATGATGATGATGATGATGATGATTATTATTATTATTATTATTATTATTATTATTATTATTATTATTATTATTATTATTATTATTACAAAAAAGAAAAAAGAGTGCAAAATAAAAAATAAAAAAAAGAAGAAGAAGGGGGCGGCACCTACTAGGGTTTTGGGAAAATCTTATAAAAATAGGGGAGGGGGCTTGCAAACAGCGGTGGAGAAAACACAAAAAAAAACCTAGGCTTCCCCGATCTCTCTCTCCATTATTCTCTTAGCTTCACGCCGCAGCCCCCTCTGTTCCCAGCAGCCTCCAACCTCTCATTTCACAGCCGCAGCGATGATTCTCTAATCTATCTGGCTCTTTCTTCCTTTTCCATCTCTCCTCCCTTATCTCTCTTCATCCCTCTCAATCTCTCATGGTCAGATCCACAACTACCCCTCCTTCCACCATCGCTGGCCATTTTCCTCAGTTCTTTCAGCAACTCCACTCTCTCTGCAACTTACCTCCAGCACGGTCAAGAAGCCACAGCCCCACTATTCTGCAGCATCTCCAGACACCCTAACCAGCCAACCATCCTCAGCTGCATCGCATCGCCCTTTCCAGCCATCATCACCGTCGCCCCTATTCTACGAAGTACGAGCCACCTACATACCAGCGCGACTGCTATGGCCACCTGCTGCTGTGATCCACTCCTTCTCCAACTAACTACCTGAAGCACTACACCCGGGCACCATCTCTGGCAACCAACACACATCCGGCCATAAACTCACTCAGATGCTCCTCCACCGATCAGACTCATAGTTCCGGCACTATGAATACCCACAACAGTAGCTTTGCCTCTTGCACACACCGCCTGCTCTCAGCCAGCGAGCCGTCACCGTCGCCTGTCACAACTACCACCATTGCAACCCTCTCCAACTCCAGCGGTATATCCTCCCTGTGAGTGCCATGCATGTAAATACTCACTAACACACTCACACACACACACACACACACATGCTGCATAGCGTTTAGGGTTTAGGGTGTATGGTTTAGGGTTTAGGTGTTTAGGTTTTAGGGTTTAGGTTTTAGGGTATAGGGTTTAGGGTTTAGGGTTTAGGGTATAGTGTTTAGGGTTTAGGGTTTCGAGTTTAGGGTTAGGACTTGGGGTTAGGGTTTAGGGATTAGGGTTTATGGTTTAGGGTTTAGGGTTTGGGGTTTCGAGCTTAGGGTTTTGGGTTTGGGGTTAGGGTTTAGGTTTTAAGATTTAGGGTTTAGGGTTTGGGGTTTAGGGTTTCGGGCTTAGGGTTTTGTGTTTTGGGTTAGGGTTTGGGGTTAGGCTTTAGGGTTTAGGTTTTTGCGTTTTTAGGGTCTAGGGTTTAGGGTTTAGGGTAGGTTTTATGGTTTAGGGTTTAGTGTTTAGGGTTGAGAGTTTAGTGTTTAGGGCTTCGGGTTTAGGGTTTGGGGTTTTTAGGGTGTAGGGTTTGGGGTTTAGGGTTTAGGGTTTGGGGTTTGGGGTTTAGGGTTTAGGGTTTAGGGTTAGGGTTTAGGGTTTAGGGTTTAGGGTTTAGGGCTTAGTGTTTAGGGTTTAGGTTTTTAGGGTTCATGGTTGAGGGTTTAGGTTTTAGGGTTTCGGGCTTAGGGTTTTGGGTTTGTGGTTAGGGTTCATGGTTACGCTTTAGGGTTTAGGGTTTTTAGGGTCTAGGGTTTAGGGTTTAGGGTTTAGGGTAGGGTTTATGGTTTAGGGTTTAGTGTTTAGGGTTTAGGGTTTAGGGTTTATGGTTTAATGTTTATTGTTTATTGTTTAGGGTTTAGGGTTTAGGGTTTAGGGTTTAGGTGTTTAGGTTTTAGGGTTTAGGTTTTTGTTTTAGGGTTTAGGGTTTAGGTTTTAGGGTTTAGGGTTTAGGGTTTAATGTTTAGAGTTTAGAGTTTTGGGTTTAGGGTTTAGGGTTTAGGGTTTAGGGTTTAGGGTTTAGGGTTTCGAGTTTAGGGTTTCAGGTTTCGGGTTAGGATTTGGGGTTAGGGTTTAGGGTTTAGGGTTTAAAGTTTAGGACTCAGGGCTTGGGGTTTAGGTTTTTATGGTTTACGGTTTAGGGTTTAGGGCTTAGGGTTTTGGGTTTATTGTTTAAGGTTTAGGGTTTAGGGTTTAGGGTTATAGGGTTTAGTGTTTAGGGTTTCGAGCTTAGGGTTTTGCTTTTGGGGTTACACTTTAGGGTTAAGTGTTTAGGGTTTTTAGGGTATATGGTTTAGTGTTTAGGGTTTTGGGTTTTGGGTGTAGGGTTTAGGGTTTGGGGTTTAGGGTTTAGGGTTTCGGGTTTAAGGTTTAGGGTTTTAAGGGTCTAGGGTTTAGGGTAGGGTTTATGGTTTAGGGTTTAGTGTTTAGGGTTTAGGTTTTATTGTTTAGGGTTAGGGTTTAAGGTTTAGGTGTTTAGGTTTTAGGGTTTAGGTTTTAGGTTTTAGGTTTTAGGGTTTAGGGTTTAGGGTTTTTAGGGTCTAGGGTTTAGAGTTTAGGGTTTAGGGTTTTTAGGGTCTAGGGTTTAGAGTTTAGGGTTTAGGGTTTAGGGTTTAGGGTTTAGGGTTTCGGGTTTGGGGTTTCGGGTTTGGGGTTAGGATTTGGGGTTAGGGTTTTGGGTTTAGGGTTTAGGGTTTAGGGTTTTGGGTTTCGTGTTTAGGGTTTTGAATTTGGGGTAAGGGTTTGGGGTTAGGGTTTAGGGTTTAGGGTTTAGGGTTTTTATGGTAGTTTTGGGTTTAGGGTTTAGGGTAGGGTTTAGGGTTTTGGGTTGAAAGTTTAGGGTTTAGGGTTTAGGTTTTATGGTTTATGGTTTAGGGTTTAGGGTTTAGGGTTTTGGATTAGGGTTTAGGGTTTAGAGTTTGGGGTTTTTAGGGTCTAGGGTTTAGGGTTTAGGGTTTAGGGTTTAAGGTTTAGGGTTTACGGCTTAGGGTTTAGGGTTTAGGTTTTTAGGGTTTACGATTTATGGTTTAGGGTTTAGGGTTTCAGGCTTAGGGTTTTGGGTTTGGGGTTAGGGTTCGAGATTAGGGTTTAGGGTTTAGGGTTTAGGGTCTAGGGTCTAGGGTTTATGGTTTAGGTTTTTTAGGGTCTAGGGTTTACAGTTTAGCGTTTAGGTTGGGGTTTAGGGTTTATGGTTTAGGGTTTAGGGTTTAGGTGTTTAGGTTTTAGTGTTTGGAGTTTAGGTTTTAGGGTTTAGGGTTTTAGCGTTTAGGGTTTAGGGTTTAGCGTTTAGGGTTTAGGTTTTTGGGTTTTGGGTTTTGGGTTTAGTGTTTGGGGTTTTTAGGGTTTGGCGTATAGGGTATAGGGTTTAGGGCTTAAGGTTTATGGTTTAGGGTTTGGGGTTTAGGTGTTTAGGTCTTAGGGTTTAGGTTTTATGGTTTAGGGTTTAGGGTTTAGGGTTTTTGATTAGGGTTTAGGGTTAAGGGTTTCTAGGGTCTAGGGTTTAGGGTTCAGGGTTTCGGGTTTTTTGTTTGAGGTTTAGGGTTTAGGGTTTAGGGTTTAGGGCTTAGGGTTTAGGGTTTAGGTTTTTAGGGTTTACGGTTTACGGTTTAGGGTCAAGGGTTCAGGGTTTAGGGTTTCGGCCTTAGGGTTTTGGGTTTGGGGTTAGGCTTTAGGGTTTTAAGGGTCTAGGGTTTAGGGTTTAGGGTTTAGGGTAGGGTTTATGGTTTAGGGTTTCGTGTTTAGGGTTTAGGGTTTAGGGTTTATGGTTTTGTGTTTAAGGTTTAGGGTCTAGGGTTTAGGTGTTTTTGTTTTGGGGTTTAGGTTTTTGGTTTTAGGGTTTAGGGTTTTTAGGGTCTAGGGTTTAGGGTTTAGGGTTTAGGGTTTCGGGTTTAGGGTTTAGGGTTTAGGGTTTTGAGTTTAGTGTTTTGGATTTTGGGTTAGGATTTGGGGTTTTGGGTTTAGGGTTTAGGGTTTTGGGTTTTGGGTTTAGGGTTTTGAGTTTGGTGTAAGGGTTTGGGGTTTGGGGTTTGGGTTTGGGTTTAGGGTTTAGGGTTTAGGGTTTAGGGTTTTTAGGGTCTAGGGTTTTGGGTTTAGGGTTTAGGGTAGGGTTTAGGGTTTTGGGTGTAAAGTTTAGGGTTTAGGGTTTAGGTTTTATGGTTTAGGGTTTAGGGTAATTAAGGTTTAGGGTTTGCAGTTTAGGGTTTTTAGGATCTAGGGTTGAAGGTTTAGGGTTTAGTGTTTAGGGTCTAGGGCTTATGGTTTAGGGTTTAGGTTTTTAGGCTTTACGGTTTAGGGCTTCAGGTTTAGGGTTTCAGGCTTAGGGTTTTGGGTTTGGGGTTAGGGTTCGGGGTTAGGCTTTAGGGTTTAGGGTTTAGGGTTTTTAGGGTCTATGGTTTAGGGTTTAGGGTTTAGGGTTTAGGGTAGGCTTTGTGGTTTAGGGTTTAGTGTTAAGGGTTGAGGATTTAGGGTTTAGGGTTTGGGGTTTTTAGGGTGCAGGGTTTTGGGTTTAGGGTTTAGGGTTTGGGGTTTATGGTTTAGTGTTTAGGGTTTAGGGTTAAGGGTTTAGGTTTTTAGGGTTTACGATTTAGTGTTTAAGGTTTAGGGTTTCGGGGTTAGGGTTTTGGGTTTGGGTTTAGGCTCTAGGGTTTAGGGTTTAGGGTTTTTAGGGTCTAGGGTTTAGGGTTTAGGGTTTAGGGTAGGGTTTATGGTTTAGGGTTTAGTATTTAAGGTTGAGGGTTTAGGGTTTACGTTTTCGGGTTTAGGGTTTAGGGTTTAGGTGTTTAGGTTTTAAGGTTTAGGTCTTAGGTTTTTGGTTTTAGGGTTTAGGGTTTTGGGTTTTGGGTTTTTAGGGTCTAGGGTTTAGAGTTTTGGGTTTTGGGTTTTGGGTTTTGGGTTTAGGGTTTAGGGTTTAGGGTTTAGTGTTTTTAGGGTCTAGGGTTTAGAGTTTACAGTTTTTGGTTTTGGGTTTAGGGTTTAGGGTTTAGGGTCTTGGGTTTCAAGTTTGGGGTTAGGATTTGGGTTAGGGTTTAGGGTTTAGGGTTTAGGATTTAGTGTTTAGGGCTTAGGGTTTGGGGTTTAGGTTTTTAGGGTTTACGGTTTAGGGTTTAGCATTTAGAGTTTAGGGTTTAGGGTTTAGGGTTATAGGGTTTAGGGTTTAGTGTTTCGGGCTTAGGGTTTTGGGTTTGGGGTTAGGGTTCGGGTTTAGGGTTTAGGGTTTAGGGTTTTTATGGTCTAGGGTTTAGGGTAGGGTTTATTGTTTAGGATTTAGTGTTTAGCGTTTAGGGTTTAGGGTGTATGGTTTAGGGTTTAGGATTTAGGGTTTAGGTTTTTAGGTTTTAGGGTTTAGGTTTTAGGTTTTAGGGTCTAGGGTTTAGGGTTTAGGGATTTGGGTTTTCGGTTTAGGGTATAGTGTTTAGGGATTAGGGTTTTGGGTTTAGAGTTTTGGGTTTGGGGTTAGGACTTGGGGTTAGGGTTTAGGGCTTAGGGTTTACGGTTTAGGGTTTAGTGTTTGGGGTTTCGAGCTTAGGGTTTTTGATTTGGGGTTAGTTTTTGGGTTAGGGTTTAGGTCTTAGGATTTAGGGTTTAGGGTTTAGGGTTTAGGGTTTCAGGCTTAGGGTTTTGTGTTTGGGGTTAGGGTTTGGAGTTAGGCTTTAGGGTTTAGGTTTGTGGGTTTTTAGGGTGTAGGGTTTAGGGTTTAGGGTTTTGGGTAGGTTTTATGGTTTAGGGTTTAGGGTTTTTTTGGTCTAAGGTTTAGGGTTTAGGGTAGGGTTTATTGTTTAGGGTTTAGTGTTTAGCGGTTAGGGTTTAGGGTGTATGGTTTAGAGTTTAGGATTTAGGGTTTTGCTGTTTAGGTTTTAGGGTTTTGGTTTTAGGTTTTAGGGTCTAGGGTTTAGGGTTTAGGGTTTAGGGTTTAGGGTTTAAGGCTTTGGGTTTAGGGTTTAGGGTATAGTGTTTAGGGTTTTGGGTTTTGGGTTTTGGGTTTGGGGTTGGGACCTAGGGTTAGGGTTTAGGGCTTAAGGTTTATGGTTTAGGGTTTAGTGTTTGGGGTTTCGGGCTTAGGGTTTTGGATTTGGTGTTAGGTTTTGGGTTAGGGTTAGGTCTTAGGATTTAGGGTTTATGATTTAGGGTTTAGGGTTTCGGGCTTAGGGTTTTGTGTTTCGTGTTAGGGTTCGTAGTTAGGCTTTAGGGTTTAGGTTTTAGGGTGTAGGGTTTAGGGTTTGGGGTTTTGGGTCGGTTTTATGGTTTAGGGTTTAGTGTTTAGGGTTGAGGGTTTAGTGTTTAGGACTTCGGGTTTAGGGTTTGGGGTTTAGGGTTTTTAGGGTGTAGGGTTTGGGGTTTAGGGTTTTGGGTTTGGGGTTTAGGGTTTAGGGCTTAGGGTTTAGGGTTTATGTTTTTAGGGCTAACGGTTTAGGGATTAGGTTTTAGAGTTTTGGGCATAGGGTTTTTGGTTTGGGGTTAGGGTTCGGGGTTAGGCTTTAGTGTTTAAGGTATAGGGTTTTTAGGGTCTAGGGTTTAGGGTTTAGGGTTTAGGGTTTAGGGTTTAGGGTTTATGGTTTAGGGTTTAGTGTTTATGGTTTAGGGTTTAGGGTTTAGGGTTTAGGGTTTATGTGTTTAGGTTTTAGGGTTTAGGTTTTAGGGTTTAGGGTTTTAGGGTTTAGGGTTTAGGTTTTAGGGTTTAGGGTTTTGGGTTTAGGGTTTAGAGTTTAGGGTTTAGGGTTTAGGGTTTAGTGTTTAGGATTTCGGGTTTAGGGTTTTTGGTTTCGGGTTAGGATTTGGGGTTAGGGTTTAGGGTTTAGATTTTAGGGCTTAGGGTTTGGGATTTAGGTTTTTTGGGTTTACGGTTTATGGTTTAGGGCTTAGGGTTTTGGGTTTATTGTTTAAGGTTTAGGGTTTTGGGTTATAATGTTTAGGGTTTAGGGTTTCGAGCTTAGGGTTTTGCGTTTGGGGGTGAGGGTTTGGGGTTAGACTTTAGGGTTTAGGGTTTAGGGTCTAGGGTTTAGGGTTTAGAGTTTATGGTTTAGGGTTTAGTGTTAGGGTTTAGGGTGTATGGTTTAGGGTTTAGGTGTTTAGGTTTTAGTGTCTAGGGTTTAGGGTTTAGGGTTTTGGGCTTTGGGTTTAGGGTTTCCGATTTAAGGTTTAGGGTTTGGGGTTACGGTTTGGGGTTAGGGTTTGTGGTTTGCGTTTAGGGTTTTTAGGGTCTAGGGTTTAGGGTTTAGGGTTTAGGGTTTGGGGTTAGGGTTTAGGGTCTAGTGTTTAGGGGTTAGGGTCTTGGGTTTAGGGTTTAGGGTTTTTGTTGGGGTCTAGGGCTTAGGGCCTAGGGTTTAGGGTTTAGGGTTTTCATTTTTTGGTTTTAGGGCCTAGGTTTAGGGTTTAGAGTTTAGGGTTTAGTGTTTAGGGTTTTGGATTTTGGGTTTAGGGTTAGGGTTTAGGGTTTTGTGCTTAGGGTTTAGGGTCTAGGATCTAGGGTTTAGGGTTTAGGATTTAGGTTTTGGGTTTTAAGGTTTAGGGTTTAAGATTTAGGTTTTGGGTTTTAAGGTTTAGGGTTTAGGATTTAGGGTTTGGAGTTTGGGGATTAGGGTTTTGGATTTAGGGTTTACGGTTTAGGTTTTAGGATTTTAGGGTTTAAGGTTTAGGGTTTAGGGATTAGGGTTTAGGGATTAGGGTTTAGGGTTTAGGGTTTAGGGTTTTTGGTGTTGGGCTTAGGGTTTAGGGTTTAGGGTTTAGGGTTTTAGGGTTTACGGTTTAGGGTTTAGTGTGTAGGGTTATAGGGTTTAAGGTTTAGAATTTTGGTTTTAGGGTTTTGGGTTTAGGGTTAGGTTTTAGGGTTTAGGGTTTTTCGGGTCTAGGGTTTTGGGTTTACGGTTTAGGGTTTAGGGTTTAGAGTTTAGGGTTTAGGGTTTAGGTTTTAAGGTTTTGGTGTTTAGGTTTTTGGGTGTGGGTTTTAGGTCTTAGGGTTTAGGGTTTATGCTTTAGGGTTTCAGGTTTTCGTTTTCGGGTTTGGGGTTAGGATTTGGAAAACGAAAAACGAAAAATGAAAATCCTAAACCCTAAACCCTAAGCCCTATATCATAAATCTTAGCACTAAACCCAAAACCCTAAAAACCTAAAACCTAAATCCTGAATCTTAAACCCTAAAACCTAAAAACCGTAAACCCTAAACACTAACCCTAACCAGAAACCCTAAACCCTAAAGCCTATAACCCCAAACTCTAAACCTTAAGCCGTAAGCCCTAACTCCTAAACCCTAAACGTTAAACCCCAAACACTAAACATTAAACTCTAAACCCAAAATCCTAACCCCAAAACCCTAAATACTGAGACAAAAACACTAAATCCTAAACCCTAAACCCTAAACTCGAAACCCTAAAACCTAAACACCTAAACCCTAAATCCTAAACCCTAAACCCTAAACATTGAACCCTAAACCCTAAACCCTAGACCCTAAAAAATGTAAACCCTAAACCCTAAACCCTAACCCCAAACCGAAAACCCTAAACCCGAAACCTTAAACCCTAAACCCTATAACCCTAAACCCTAAATCCTAAATCCTAAACCCTAAACCCTAAACCCTAAACCCTAAGCACTAAGCCCTAAACCCTAAACCCTAAACCCCAAACCATAAACCCTAAACCCTAAACCCTAAACCTTAAACCCTAAACACTAAGCCCTAAACCCTAAACACTAAGCCCCAAACTCAAAACAATAAACCCTAAACCCTAAAGACAAACCAAAAACCCGAAACCCTAAACCCTAAACCTGAAACCCTAAGCCCTAAACCCTAAACCCTGAACCCTAAACCCTAAACCCTAACAAAAACCCTAAACCCCAACAAAAACCCTAAACCCTAAACCCCAGACCCTAAAAAATGTAAACCCTAAACCCTAAACCCTAACCATAGACCCTAAAGACAAACCAAAAACCCGAAACCCTAAACCCTTAAAACCCTAAGCCCTAAACCCAAAAACCAAACCCAAACCCGAAACCCTAAACCCTAAACTCGAAACCCTAAACCCTAAACACCAAACGCTAACCCCTAAACCCTAAACCCAAAACCTTAAACCCTAAACCCAAAACCTTATGCCCTAAACCCAAAATTCTAAACACTAAAACCTAAACAATAAACCCTAAATCCTTAATCAAAAACCCAAAACCCAAAACCCAAAACCCTAAATCCTAAACCCTAAAACCAAAACCCTAAAACCTAAACACCAAAAGCCAAGCACTACATCCTAAACCCTAAACCCTAAACCCTAAACCCTGAACCTTAGACCCTAAACCTTAACCTCAAATCCAAAACACTAAACCCAAAACCCAAGACCCGAAACCCTATAACCCAAAACCCTAAACCCTACACACTAAATCCTAAACCCAAAAACCGAAAACGAAAAACCTAAACCCTAAACCCAAAACCCTAAGCCCTAAACCCTAAACCCAAGCACTAAACCCAAAACCTTAAAACCCTAAACCCAAAATCTTAAAAACCATAAACCCCAAACCCTAAACCCTAACTCGAAACCCTAAACCGAAAAGCCTATAATCCTAAACCTGAAGCCATAAACCCTAAACCCAAAACATTAAACCCTGAGCTCTAAAACAAAAAACAAAAAACCTAAACCCTAAACCCTAAAACCTAAACCCTAAACACTAAACGCTAAACCCAAAATCCTGAAACCTAAACCCTAAACCCTAAACTCTAAACCCTAAAAACCCTAAACCCTAAACCTAAACCCTAAACCTTAAACCTTAAACCTTAAACCCTAACCGTAACCCGAAACCCTAAACCCTAAGGCCTATAACCCTAAACCCTAAACCCTAAACCCTAAACCCTAAACCCTAAACCCTAAACCTTAAACCGTAAACCCCAAACCCTATAACCCAAAACCCTAAACCCTAAATCCTAAACCCGAACCCGAAACCCTAAACCCTAAACTCTAACCCAAAACCCTAAACCCTATCACTAAACCCTAGACCCAAAACCCTAAATCCTAAACCCCAAACCCTAAACCCTAAAGCCAAAACCGCAAACCCTAGACCCTAAAAACCTCAAACCCTAAACCTTAACACCTAATCCAAAACCCTAAACCCTAAACGCTAAACCCCAAATCCTAAACGATAAAATCTAAACCCTAAAACCTAAACACCTAAACCCTAAACCCTATAACTCAAACCATAAACCCTAAATCCTAAACCCCAAACCCAAGACCCTAAAAACCCTACACCCTAAATCCTAAACCCTCATCCAAAACACTAAACCCTAAACCCCAAACCATAAAACCTAAACCCTAAAACAAAAACAACTAAACCCTAAACCCTAAACCCTAAACCCTAAACCCTAAACCCTAGACCAAAAAAAAACCCTAAAACCTAAACCCTAAACACTAAAACCTAAAACCTAAACCCTAAAACTTAAACACTTAAACCCTAAACCCTAAACTGCAAACCCTAAAACCTAAACCCAAAACACTAAACCATAAACCCTAAACCCCAACCTAAACCCTAAACCTTAAACCCTAGAACCTAAACCCTAAACACTAAACCCTAAACCCAAACCCCAAACCCTAAACCCTAAACCCTAAACCCTAAACCCTAAACTCTAGACCCTAAAAAACTTTAACCTTAAACCCTAAACCCTAACCCCAAACCCAAAATCCAAAACTTGAAACCCAAAACCCTAAACCTTATAACCTTAAACCCTAAACCCGAAACCCCAAACCCTAAAACCTATACTCTAAGCACTAAGCCCAAAACCATAAACCCTAAACTATAAACCCAAAACCCAAAACCCTGAACCCTAAACCCTAAACATAAACCCTAAAGCCTAGACCCTAAAAACCCTAAACCCTAAACACAAATCGTAACCCGAAACCCTAAACCCTAAAACCCAAACCCCAAACCCTAAACCCTAAACCCTAAACCCTAAACCCTATAAACCTAAACCCTAAACCCTAAACCCTAACCCCTAAACCCTAAGCCCTAAACCCTAAACCCTAAACCTTAAACCCTAAACCCAAAACCCAAAACCCTAAATACTAAACACTAAACCCTAAATCCTAAACCCTAAATCCAAAACCCTAAACCCAAAACCCAAAATCCTAAATCCTAAACCCTAAAACCTAAACCCTAAAACCTAAAGACCTAAACCTTAAACCCTAAACCCTAAGCTCTAATCTCTAAGCACTAAATCCTAAACCACAAGCCCTAAACCCTAAACCATAAACCCTAAACCCTAAACCCTAAACCCTAACCCCTAAACACTAAACCCTAAATCCAAAACCCTAAACCCTAAACCCTATAACCCTAAAACCAAAACCCTAAACCCAAAGCCGTAAATGCTATACCCTAAACCCTAGACCCTAAAAACCCTAAACCCTAAACCCTATAACCCTAAACCCTTAAAAACCCTAAAACCTAAAACCCTAAACCCTAAAACCTGAAACCTAAACTCGAAAACCTAAACACCTAACCCCAAAACCCAAAACACTAAACTCTAAATCCTAAGCCCTAAAACCCTAAACCCTTAAACTTAAACCTAAACCATAAAAACTAAACACTTAAACCCTAAACCCCAACCTAAACCCTAAACCCTAAACCCTAAACCCAAAACCCTAAACACTAAACCCTAAACCCAAAACCTCAAACCCTAGACCCTAGAAACCCTAAACCCTAAACGCTAATCCAAAACCTAAACCTAAAACCTAAACCCTAAAACCTAAAGACCTGAACCCCAAACCCTAAACCCTAAACCCTAAACACTAAACCCTAAACCCTAAACCCTAAACCCCAACCTAAACCCTTGACCGTAAACGCTAGACCCTAAAACACCTAAACCCTAAACCCTAAACCCTAAACCTTAACCCCAAACCCAAAACCCAAAACTCGAAACCCTAAACCCTAAACCTTATAACCCTAAACCCTAAACCCTAAACCCTAATCACTAAACCCTAAACCCTAAACCCTAAATCCAAAACCCTCAACCCTAAACTCTAAACCCTAAATACTAAACCTTAAACCCTAAACCCTGAAACCTGAAGCCGCCTAAGCCCTAAACACCTAAACCCCAAACCCTAAACCCTAAACACTAAACCCTAAATAGGTTTAGTGCTCGGGTTTATAGTTTTGGGCTTAGTGTTTAGGGTTTAGGGCTTATGTTTTTAATTTTTGGTTTTAGGGTTTAGGGTTTAGGGTTTAGGGTTTTGGGTTATAGGGTTTGGGGTTTAGGGTTTCGGGTTTAGTGTTTTGGGTTTGGGGTTAGGGTTTGGGGTTAGGGTTTAGGGTTTAGGGTTTAGGGTTTAGGGTTTAGGGTTTAGGGTTAAGGTTTAGGATTTAGGATTTAGGGTTTAAGATTTAGTTCTTAGGCTTTAGGTGTTTAGGTTTTAGGGTTTAGGATTGAGGATTTAGGCTTTTGGGTTTTGGGTTTTGGGTTTTGGATTAAGGGTTTAGGGTTTATGGTTTAGGTTTTAGTGTTTAGAATTTAGGGTTTAGGGTTTAGGGTTTTGGGTTTAGGGTTTAAGGTTTAGGGTTTAGGGTTTAGGGTTTAGGGTTTAGGGTTTAGGGTTTAGGGTTTCAGGTTTAGGGTTTAGGGTTTCGGGTTAGGGTTTGAGTTTAGGGTTTAGGGTTTAGGGTTTTAAGGGTCTAGGGTTTAAGGTTTAGGGTTAAGGGTTTAGGGTTTCAAGTTTAGGGTTTTGAGTTTTGCGTTAGGGTTTGTGTTTAGGGTTTAGTGTTAGGGTTTAGGGTTTAGGGTTTAGGGTTTGGGGTTTAGGGTTTAGGTCTTAGTACTTAGGGTTTAGGGTTTAGGGTTTAGGGTTTAGGGTTTATGGTTTGGGGTTTAGGGTTTCGGGTTTATGGTTTAGGTGTTTAGGTTTTAGGGTTTAGGTATTTTGGGTTTAGGGTTCAAGGTTTGGGGTTTAGGGTTTAAGGTTTTGGATTTTGTATTTAGGGTTTAGGTTTTTAGGGTTTAGGGTTTAGGGTTTATGGTTTAGGTTTTACGGTTTACAGTTTAGTGTTTAGGTCCTAGTATTTAGGGTTTAAGGTTTAGGGTTTAGGGTTTATGGTTTAGGGTTTAGGGTTTAGGGCTTAGGGTTTAGGGGCTAGGGGTTAGGGCTTAGGGTTTAGGGTTTAGAGTTATAGGCTTTAGGGTTTAGGGTTTCGAGCTAGGGTTTTGTTTTAGGGTTTAGGGTTTTTTAGGGTCTAGAGTTTAGGGTTTTGGGTTTAGGGTTTAGTGTTTAGGGTTTATGGTTTAGGGCTTTGGGTTTAGGGCTTAGTGTTTACGATTTAGGGTTTAGGGTTTAGGGTTTAGGTTTTAGGGTTTAGGGTTTAGGGTTAGGGTTTAGGGTTTAGGGTTTAGGGTTTAGGGTTTTGGGCTTAAGGTCTAGGGTTTAGGGTTTAGGGTTTAGGGTTTAGGCTTTAAGGTTTATAGCTTATGGTTTAGGAACTAGGGTGTGGGGTTTTAGGGTTTTGGGTTTAGTACTTGGGTTTAGGTTTTAGGGCCTAGGGTTTACGGTTTGGGGTTTAGGTTAGTTTAGGGTTTGGGGTTAGGGTTTAGGGTTTAGTGTTTAGGGTTTAGGGTCTAGTGTTTCGGTTTTAGGGTTTAGGTGTTTAGGTTTTAGGGTTTAGGTTTTTAGGGTTTAGGGTTCAGGGTTTAGCGTTTTGGGTTTAGGGTTTAAGGTTTTGGATTTAGTATTTTGGATTTAGGTTTTTAGGGTTTAGGGTTTAAGGTTTAGTGTTTTGGGTTTAGGGTTTAGGGTTTAAGGTTCAGGGCTTAGGGTTTAAGGATCAAGGCTTAGGGTTTAGGGTTTAGGGTTTAGGGTTGTAGGCTTTAGGGTTTAGGGTTTCGGGTTTAGTGTTTTGGGTTAGGGTTAGGGTTAGGGTTTAGGGTTTAGGGTTTAGGGTTTTAGGGTTTAGGGTTTAGATTTTAGGATTTTGGGTCTAGTGCTTTGATTTAGGGTTTAGGGCTTTGGTTTTAGGGTTTAGGGTTTAAGTTTTTCGTTTTTGGTTTTAGGGCTTAGGATTTAATGTTTTGGGTTTAGGGTTTAGGGTTATAGGGTTTAGGTCTTAGGGTTTAGGGTTATAGGCTTTTGGGTTTAGGGTTTCGGGTTTGGGTTTAGGGTTTTGGGTTTAGGGTTTTTGGGTTTTAGGGTTTAAGGTTTTAGGGTTTTGGGTTTAATGCTTGGGTTTAGGGTTTAGGGCTTAGGGTTTTTGGTTTAGGGTTTAGGTTTTTCCATTTTGGTTTTTGGGTTTAGGATTTAGTGTTTTGGGTTTGGGGTTTGGGGTTTAGTGTTTTGGATTTGGGGTTAAGGTTTAGGGTTTAGGGTTTAGGGTCTAATGTTCAGGGTTTAGGGTTTAGGGTTTAGGATTTAGTGCTTAGGCTTTAGGTGTTTAGGTTTTAGGGTTTAGGATTTAGGGTTTAGGGTTTAGGGTTTTGGGTTTTGGATTGAGGGTTTAGGGTTTATGGTTTAGGTTTTAGTGTTTAGAATTTTGGGTTTAGGGTTTAGGGTTTTGGGTTTAGGGTTTAAGGTTTAGGGTTTAGGGTTAGGGGTTAGGGTTTAGCGTTTAGGGTTTAGGGTTATAGGGTTTAGGGATTAGGGTTTCAGGTTTAGGGTTTAGGGTTTCGGCTTAGGGTTAGGGTTTAGGGTTTAGGGTTTAGGGCTTAGGGTTTTAAGGGTCTAGGGTTTAGGGTTTAGGGTTTAGGGTTTTTGGTTTGTCTTTAGGGTTTAGGGTTAGGGTTTTTGGTTTTGGGTTTCTTGTTTAGGGTTTATTGCTTACTGCTTAGGGTTTAGGGTTTAGGGTTTTGGGTTTATGGTTTGGGGTATAGGGTTTAGTGCTTAGTGCTTGGGGTTTTGGGTTTAGGTAAAGGGTTTAGGGTTTTGGGTTTAGGGTTATAGGGTTTAGGGTTTAGGGTTTCGGGTTTAGGGTTTTCAGTTTGGGGTTAGGGATTGGGGTTAGGGTTTAGGGTTTACGTTTTTTAGGGTCTAGGGTTTAGGGTTTATGGTTTTTGTTGGGGTTTAGGGTTTAGGGTTTAGGGTTTACGTTTTTTAGGGTCTAGGGTTTAGGGTTTACGGTTTTTGTTGGGGTTTAGGGTCTAGGGTTCAGTGTTTAGGGTTTGGGGTTTAGGGTTTATGGTTTAGGTGTTTTGGTTTTAGGGTTTCGGGTTTAGGATTTAGGGTTTAGGATTTAGGGTTTTGGTCTTAGTATTTATGGTTTAGGATTTAGGGTTTTAGCGTTTTAAGGGTCTAGGGTTTCGGGTTTAGTGTTTTGGGTTAGGGTTTGGGTTTAGGGTTTAGGGTTTAGGGTTTAGGGTTTAGGGTTTAGGGTTTTAGGGTTTTGGGTTTTGTGCTTGGGTTTAGTGTTTAGGGCTTAGGGTTTCAGGTTTAGGGTTTAGGTTTTTCATTTTTTGTTTTAGGGTTTATGGTTTAGGGTTTAGGGTTTATGGTTTTGGGTTGTAGGGGGATTTAGGGTTCGAGTTTAGTGTTTTGGGTTTGGGGTTACGGTTTAGGTTTTAAGATTTAGTGATTAGGCTTTAGGTGTTTAGGTTTTTGGGTTTAGGGTTTAGGATTTAGGGTTTTGAGTTTTGGGTTTTGGATTGAGGGTTTTGGGTTTATGGTTTAGGTTTTAGTGTTTAGAATTTAGGGTTTAGGGTATAGGGTTTTGGGTTTAGGGTTTAAGGTTTAAGGTTTAGGGTTTAGGGTTTAGGGTTTAGGGTTATAGGGTTTAGGGTTTCAGGTTTAGGGTTTAGGGTTTAGGGTTAGGGTTTGTGTATAGGGTTTAGGGTTTGAGGTTTAGAGTTTTGGATTTAGGGTTTTGGGTTTAAGGTTAGGGATTAGGGTTTAGGGTTTAGGGGTTAGGGATTAGGGTTTAGGGTGTAGGTGTTTAGGTGTGAGGGTTTAGGGTTTAGATTTAGGGTTTGGGGTTTTAGATTTAGGGTTTGGGGTTAGGGATTAGGGTTATTGGTTTAGGGTTTTGGGTTTTGGATTTTGGGTTTAGGGTTTTGGGTTTGGGTGTTTAGGTTTTAGGGTTTTGGGTTTAGGGTTTAGGGTTTAGGGTTTAGGATTTTTGGGTTTACGATTTATAGTTTACAGTCTAGTGTTTAGTATTTTGGGTTTTGGGTTTAAGTTTTTGAGTTTTGGGTTTAGGACGTAGGGTTTAGGGTTTAGCGTTTTAGGGTTTAGTGTTGTGGGGTTTAGTGTTATAGGGTTTACGGTTTAGGGTTTAGGGTTTTGGGTTATAAAATTTCGGGTTTTGGGTTTTTGGTTTGGGGCTATGGTTTTACGTTAGGGTTTACAGTTTAGCGTTTAGGGTTTTAGGGTCTAGGGTCTAGGGTTTAGGGTTTAGAGTTTGGGGTTTAGGGTTTTGGGTTAGGGTTTTGGATTTAGTGTTTAGGGTTTAGGGTTTAGGGTTTAGGGTTTAGGGTTTAGGGTTTAGGGTTTAGGTTTTTTGGTTTTAGGGTTTAGGGTTTAGGGTTTTGGGATTTAGGGTTTAAGGTTTAGGGTTTAGGGTTTAGTTTTCAGGGTTTAGGTTTTTGGGTTTTGATTTTAGGGTTTAAGATTTAGGGTGTCGGTCTTTAGGTTTTAGGGTTTAAGGTTTAAGGCATAGGGTTTAGGGTTTTTAAGGTCTAGGGTTTAGGGTTTATGGTTTAGGTTTTAGGGTGTTAGGGTTTGCATTTAGGGTTTAGGGTTTATGGTTTAGGGTTTAGAGTTTAGGGTTTAAAGTTTTGGATTTAGGGTTTAGGGTTTTAGGGATTAGAGTTTAAGGTTTAGGGTTAGGGTTTAGTGTTTAGGGTTTAGGGTTTATGTGTTTAGGTTTTAGTGTTTAGGTTTTAGGGTTTAGGGTTTAGGGTTTAGGATTTAGGTGTTTAGGTTTTAGTGTTTAGGTTTTAGGGTTTAGGGTTTAAGGTTTAGGGTTTAGTGTGTAGGGCTTAGGGTTTAGGGTTTAGGGTTTTATGGTTTAGGGTTTAGGGTTTAGGGTTTAGGGTTTAGGGTTATAGGGTTATAGGGTTTTGGGTTATTGTGTTTAGGGTTTAGGGTTTAGAGTTTAGGGTTTAGGGTTTAGGGTTTAGGATGTTGGGTTTAGGGTTTAGGGGTTGGGGCTAGGGTTTTGGGTTAGGGTTTTTGTGGTCTAGGGTTTAGGGTTTATGCTTTAAGGTTTAGGGTTTAGGGTTTAGGGTTTAGGGTTTCGGGTTAGGGTTTTTAAATTAGAAATAGCTTCCGAAGAGGGGGGTGAATTGGATTCTTTTCGATATTATTGATTTTTTAAGCTTTTGCTTATAATTTCCGGAAAACAATAGTCAATAAATGATAATCACACTTTAAAACACTGAAGTTTAAATTGATATGTCAATTAATGAAATCAAAGTAATTCAATCAGTCAACCAAGAATATTAAAACTTTTGTTGATTTCCCTGTAGATATTTATCACCTTCTTTGAATAAGCTTTTAGTATGCACTTCTCTTGATCAAGATTTCCGCAAATTAACCAACGTACTCCCTTTTGGGTTTCCGCAAACGGTTAATCAAAATGTACTTTCTAAATATCAAGAGTCTTTGTTTCTTTCTCACTTAAAAAAATGCAACCTACACTTTTAAATCATACAACAACAGCAAGTACAGAATATAAAGTAAAACAGAGAGAAAGACACAAGATTTTTTACGAGGTTCGGCTTCAACACAGCCTACGTCCTCGCGCTTGGCAAAAAATCGAAGGGTTCCACTATAGCAGTTCCGTTATCGGGTGGAACAATGCCTATTTACAACCACTCCTTAGCCAACGCTAGAACCCACCTTCTCCAAACAATATACCCTTGTTTGGTCAACGATCTAATAGCCTGAAACATCCAAAATCTACAAGAGAGATATCAAAAGCTAGTGTACAAGAGGCCACACAAAGAGCAGATTAGTACAAATTAAAATTATGTACTTCAAAAGATAAAATATCAAGAATGCAATAAACTTTTGAAACTTCTCAAAGATTCCACCAAATTCCTTTTCTCTAGATGAGAAACCAGTAATTCTTTAGGATTTGATGAGCAAGAATATTAGAACAAATGTACTTTCTGCTTTGCAAGAGATTGATTGAAGAGAGGTGTTTGAAAGCAAGAGAGCTTGAGTGATTTTCAATGCTTGATGTGATTTTCTTTATTCACAAAACACATGTATTTATAAGCTTTCAAGAAGGTTTCCTTGTTGCAAAAGTTTCCTTAAAGAGTTTCCCAAGTTGTTAGAAAATTTGGGGTTCAAACGGCTATAATTTAAAAAATAAGATTTTCTAAAAATTTTGCCCGTTGAATAGTGTTCAAACGTCTGAGGATTTGATGTCAGACGTCTGAAGTTCCTGAAACCCTTTAAAAATAGAAGTAGATAAAAGGGTCAGATGTCTAAAGTCAGGGTTCAGACGTCTGAAGTTCCAGGTTTAGATGTCTGAAGTCGCGAGTTCAGACGTCTGAACTGCTACTGTCTCTTTTTGTTTTGTTCCATAAAATCTTCAAACGTTTGCACTTAATCTTCAGACGTCTGAAGTAATTCTTCAGATGTCTGAATATGAAGTTTAGTCATCTGAAGTCTTCACTTCAGTCATCTGAACTGAAAAGTTCAATCATCTAAACTACCAAGATCCTGTTTTATAAAATATCTTTCTTTAAAAACTGATTTGCTCTCTTATGATCTTTATAAAACTTGATTCAATATACTTAAATAGGTCCTTAAGTCTTTATAATCTCTTGAAAAAGCTTCAAAACATATTTCAAATGATATTTTGGCTTCTGAAATACTTTCAAATATATTTCCTCAGCCTTCATAAGACATGATTGAGTTCTTTCTCATGCTTTACTCTTGAGGTTCTTTGAAAAATTTGTCTGAGCTTCAAATATATTAGATTCTCTTTGGATCATTGAATAGTTGTCCCATACTTGATTTATACTCAATCTTCTCTTGAACCATACTTGAGCTATATTTGAACTTTGCTTGAACCACACTTAATCCATATTTCCAAAAACACAAAACTCAACCTTTCCAAGTTAAATAGTCCTTTGTTTGTTATCACCAAAACCAATTGAAAGACCTTGTTAGGCCAACATGTTTAGGGTTTAGTGTTTTGGGTTTAGAGTTTAGGGTTTAGGGTTTAGGTGTTTAGGTTTTAGGGTTTAGGTTTTAGTGTTTAGGGTTTAGGGTTTAGGGTTTAGGGTTTTGGGGTTTTGGTTTTATGATTTAATGTTTAGTATTTAGGGTTTAGGGTTTACGTTTTAGGGTTTTGGTTTTAGGGTTTAGGGTTTAGGGTTAAGGTGTTTAGGTTTTAGGGTTTTTAAGGTTTAGGGTCTAGGGTTTAGGGTCTAGGGTTTAGGGTTTTAGGGTTTAGAGTTTGGGTTTATGGTTTAGTGTTTAGGGTTTAGGGTTTAGGGTTTAGGATTTAAGGTTTAGGGTTTCGGGTTTAGGGTTTAGGGTTCAGGGTTTCAGGTTTTGGATTTAGGGACTAGGGTTTAGGGTTTAGGGTTTAGGGTTTTAGGGTTTAGAGTTTAGTGTTTTAGGGTTTTCGGTTTGAGGGTTTAGGGTTTAGGGTTTAGGGTTTAGGTGTTTAGGTTTTAGTATTTAGGCTTTAGGGTTTAGGGTTTAAGATTTAGGGTTTGGGGTTTAGGGTTTGGGATTTAGGGATTTGGGTTTAGGGTTTAGGGTTTTAGGGTTTAGAGTTTAGTGTTTTAGGGTGTAGGGTTTAAGGGTTTAGGGTTTAAGGCTTAGGGTTAGGGTTTAGGGTTTAGTGTTTAGGGTTTAGGGTTTAGGGTTTAGGATTTAGGGTTTAGGGTTTAGGTTCTTAGGTTTTAGTGTTTAGGTTTTAGGGTTTAGGGTTTAGGGTTCAGGGTTTTGGATTTAGAGTTTAAGTTTAGGGTTTAGTGTTTAGGGTTTAGGGGCTTAGGGTTTTGGGTTTAGGGTTTAAGGTTTAGGGTTTCGAGTTTAGGGCTTAGGGTTTTGGGTTTACGGTTTAGGGTTTAGGGTTTAGGGTTATTGGGTTTAGGGATTAAGGTTTCAGTTTTAAGGTTTAGGGTTTGGGGTTACGATTTAGGGTTTTGGGTTTTTAGGGTATAGGGTTTAGGGTTTAGGGTTTGGGGTTAGGGTTTAGGGTTCAGGCTTTAGGGTTTTAGGGTTTTGGGTTTTGGGTTTTGGATTTAGGGTTTAATGTTTAGGGTTTACGGTTTAGGGTTTAGTGTTTAGATTTTAGGGTTTAGGATCTTAGGCTTGCGATTTAGGGTTTTGGGTTTAGGGTTTAGGGTTAGGGTTTAGGGTTTAGGGTTTAGGGTTTCTGGTTTAGGGTTTTAGGGTTTAGAGTTTTGGGTTTTGGGTTTAAGGTTTAGGGTTTATGGTTTAAGGCTTAGGGTTTAGGGTTTAGTGTTTAGTATTTAGGGTTTAGGGTTTAGGGTTTTGGGTTCAGGGTTTAGGGTTTAGGGTTTTGGGGTTTAGGTTTTAGGGTTTAGATTTTAGGGCTTAGGGTTCAAGGTTTTTTGGGTGAAATTAGGCTAGCTTCTCAAGAGGGGGGTGAATTGGAATTTTTAAAATTATTTAAATTTTAATTCTTTGTTTAATATCAACAACCACAACAAGTAAAAAAAAAAAAAAAATTCAACCACAACCACTCAAGATAATCCAAAATTCGATCTTTGTCTCAATAGCCCTGTAATGAATTGTAAAGCACGTTGAATTTATGTAAGCCCTGTGTTTATTCCAAACTGACAAGTCTTCTTTATGTTTAGCTTTCAAATAAACTTTCAGATTAATAAGTTTAGGTTGATCAACCAACGTAGTCCCTTTCGGTTTTCGCAATCAATGCTGATCAAACCAAAAACAAATTATCTTTCGGTCTATTTAACAACTAAACACTCAGAATTAACAATTTAAAAACATACATGCAGATTATAAGTCTTTGCTGAAAAAGTAAAGAGTAAGGAAGAAGAGAGACACAAAGATTTTACGAGGTTCAGCTTATACCTAATCTATGTCCTCACCTTTGGCAAACCACCAAAGGATTCACTAGTTCAGTTCCGTTGATGGGTAAAACAATACCGATTACAAGCACTCATTCAGTTAGGTTAGAGCCTGCCTCTCCAAACGATATTCCCTCCCTTTGGTCCAACAATTCTACAGCCCTGAATCGTCTATGAATAAGAACCAAAATAAAGAAGATTTTGTGCACAAGAAAACACTCTCACAGCTTTGCTTCGGAGTTTGAATCAGTAACAACTCAGCAGTTGAACACAAGAGAGTCTGAGCCTTTGAGAACTTTGATTGCTTGAAAATTTCTTGGTGTATCAAACCTTTGAAGATTAGGGCTATTTATAGATGTTTAAAAGTAATTCCTTACCCCCAAAGTTTCCTTGAAGTAGTTTCCAAGTTTTTCAAAATAATAGTGTCCAAAAAGTTCATTTAAAAAATCTTCTCGTTGAGAGTTTTTAAACCAACGTTCGAGTGGCAGTCGTTTGCCACTACTTGGCAGTCGCCTATCATAGAACAAACTCACAACACAGAACACTGGCACTCGCCTGCTAGAACCAAGGCAGTCGCCTGGCATGACCACTCAAGCGTCTAGCATGTTCAGGCAGTCATCTGTCTTATTACTGTCTCTTTGAAAAATCCTTTACTTAATTTGGCAGTTGTCTACCACAATATGACAGTCGCCTGGCCCTTCTGTTTTTTTAAAAAATTTTCTTTTTAAAAACCCTTTCTTTTCATTGATTATAAAAGTATTCTTTAGAGTTTTCAAAAAATATATTTTTGAATATCTTGAGAGCTTCAAATCAATTTATACTTGAAATTAACTTGAAGTACTTACATTTAGAACATCCTTAAAAAAAAATTAATCCTTTGATCTTTAATCTTGTTCTTCCATCATCTTTGAGTTTTCGATCTTTTCTTTGAGCTTTCACCAAGTTATTTTTTATCCTCATGCTCTTCAAGATCTCTTTTTAATCCATAAGCTTTATCATGCTCTTCAAGATTTCTTTTTAATCCGTAAGCTTCCTCATGCTTTTGAACTTTGTCACTTCCTTTAAGCTATGCCTTTTTCATGAAAAACTTTCACTTGAACCACATTAAACACATCATGATTTGTTATCATCAAAATAAGAATTGTAAGCCTTATTAGGCCAACAATCTCCCCCTTTTTGATGATGACAAATTGAGAGCAAAAATAATAAGAATTAATACTCATGGCTCCCCCTATCAACAAGCATGATATATATATATATATATATATATATGATATGATCCATGTAAGATAATCCATAAATGATCCATCCATTCATAGTTTTACAGATCACATACAAGACATAATCCATACAATTACAAGTTTTTCATACCATGGCATAGCATCACACATTTTTGCACTCCCTTCTCTTAAACATTTCCCCCTTTTGACATCAATCAAAAAGCAGAAGAAATAATACAAAAATAGAGAAGTGCTGCAATACAAAGTACTACTTTTAGAGTATAAAGAACATACTATCCGATAAAGCTTTAATACAAAAAAGTGATAAATAACTCATAGATGAAAACACATCAATCAGAGGCTTCCATAGATCCACTTTCATCGTCTCCTTCTTCTTGTTCACCAGATTCATCATCACTTGATGTAGCAGAGCTGATATTCATTGGAGATTTGCCTTTAGAGGAGTTGGCCAACTGTTGTTCAATCTTGTCAACTCGCTTATCACTTGAACAATGAGTTTCTATAGTAGAAACCTTCTCCTGTAGAGTACCAAATCCAGATTTCATTTCATCACTAAAGATCATATAGTGATTAAAAAATGGAACAAACCAAGAAGGAGTTTCTGGGTCAAGTTGAACTGAAGATGTTGGTATGGAATACTGAGGTGGTGGTGCAGATGATACATAACGATGTCCCTTATTAAACGATCCTTGAGGAGAGTTCTTACATCCCATGCGTTTAAGAATAGTGTCAGAAAAAATATCGTAATGGGTTTTTCTAGTGAAGTTAAATGATGGTGTAAGAATATTGAAATGAGCAAAGACCATATTTAACATCCCAGCATATAGTAGAACAATACGAGGGGCATCAACTTTCATAATAATCCATTGAATAATTAGGTTTGGAAGATCCATCTTTTTCCCTTTGAGAATACACCACATTACAAAACAATCTAGGAATGAAATATGATCATGAGAACCAGAACGTGGTAGGATATTGTTTGTAATGAGTTTGTGCAGGATTAGAACTTTTAGATTGAGCTGTTTGTAAAGAGGTGGATGCCCAAAATTAACAGGAGTATCAGTCATGACCAGAGGCAAAAATTCTTGTGGAGTGAAACCCTGGGACATAATCCATTGTTTCTTAACAATGTGAACCTCAAAATCTCGTGGCTTGACTCGAGGAATTTTTCCCAAACATATGGGAGTAAAATGAATATTTTGCCCAAGAAGATTGGTTTTGATCCCAAGATCACATCTTTCCATATTTGCATAGAAAATTCGAACAACATTGAGATAGTATTCTTTAGCTTGATATGTAATAAATCGATCTCATCCAATCGCCTTAAAAAGTTCCATAATTTAAGGAAAATCCGTATTGAAGAACATAACATCAAGAACTTTACCTAAAATAGGTTCGACTGAAGTGATTTGGTTCCGATAAAGTTTCTTAGCATGTGGAGTTACTAACCACTTCTCCACCTCATCATTATTGATCCTTGTTGAAAACGAAGATCCCTTGACACCGACTGATTTTGCTCGTGGCACATTTGTATGGAAGAGAAGAATAGGGAAAGCCTAGGTTAGGTTCGTGATTTGGTGAGGAGGAAGAATTAGAAGCTTGGTTTCAAGTTGATTTGGATGAAATATTTGTATGGAAAAGGGTAGAGTAGAAAAATTTTAGAGAGAAGGATGAAGGAGCAAGCGCCTGATGGAAGTTAAAATGACTTACGAAGGGTTTTAAACCCTACCCGCCGTGAGGTAGTTGTATGCTAGAATGTGGCAGGTGCCTATCCATGTAGAATCTGAAAAGTCAGTAGCCTGGCAGTCGCCTAGCACTTTGGTGGCAGTTGCCTGCCAAGCAGAACAAAGTTTGGTTGACTTCACGACTATGTAACATGCCCAATTCTCTTCTCATAAATATGAATTGCTCTTCAGATAAAGGTTTTGTGAATATATCCGCTAATTGATCATTTGTATTCACAAATTCTAGCATTATATCTTCGTTTTGCACATGATCTCTCAAGAAATGATATCTTATGTCAATATGTTTTGTTCTTGAGTGAGATACAAGATTTTTTGAAATATTAATGGCACTTGTGTTGTCACATTTTATGGGAATAGTTTGATATTGTATTTTGAAATCTTTTAGTTGCTATTTCATTTACAACGTTTGGGCACAACAACTTCTTGCAGCTATGTATTCTGCTTCTACTATGGATAATGCTTCAGAGTTTTGTTTCTTTGAAGACCATGAAACTAAAGAGTGTCCTAGAAAATGTCACATTCCACTTGTGCTTTTTCTATCTATTTTACATCCAGCAAAGTCTGCATTTGAATAGCTAATCATTTCAAATTCAGTTTCCTTTGGATATCATAAACCTAGTTCGTGCCTAATAAATATCTAAGGATTCTTTTAACCGCTGTTTGGTGTGATTCCTTAGGAGCTGATTGAAACCTAGCACACATACATACGCTAAACATAATATCCGGTCTACTTGCTATTAAATAAAGTAAGCTTCCAATCATTCCTCGGTAATGCTTAGTATCTACTTGTTTGCCTTTTTCATCTTTGTCAAGACTAGTTGAAGTGCTCATAGGAGTTCCTATTGGTTTACTTTCTTCCATATCAAACTTCTTTAACATATCTATAATATATTTAGTTTGATTCATGAAAGTTCCATTTTTTGCTTGTTTGATTTGTAATCCTAGAAAGTAATTTAACTCTTCCATCATACTCATTTCAACCTCTTCTTGCATAGACTTAGAAAATTCATTACACAAATCCTCATTAGTTGCTCCAAAAATAATATCATAAACATAAATTTGTACTATAAGCATGTCTTTGTTTTTGGTTTTTATAAATAGCATACTATCTATCTTTCCTCTTGAGAAATAGTTTTGAATTAGGAACTTGCTTAGTCTTTCTAGGAGCTTGTTTCAATCCATATAAAGCTTTAGTTAACTTAAATACATGATTTGAATTTTTTGAATTTTCAAAACCTGGAGGTTGTTTTACATATACTTCTTCATTTATATATCCATTTAAGAAAGCACCTTTTACATCCATTTGATATAATTTGAAGTCCTTATAGGCTGCATAAGCTAAGAGCATCCTAATTGCTTCAATTCTTGCAACGGGGGCAAAGGTTTCATCGTAATCGATACCTTCTTCTTGATTATATCTTTGAGCTACTAGCCTAGCTTTATTTTTTACAACTACTCCATTTTCATCCTTTTCTAAACACCCATTTAGTTCCTATGATTGATTTGTTTTCGGGTTCAAATTGATTTAGTTCCTCTTGCATAGCTATAATCCAAGAGTCATCTTTTAAAGATTCATCAATATTTTTGGGTTCTTCTTGAGATAAAGAGGCATAATGGTTGCAAATATTTTTTAATGAGGTTCGAGTAGTTATTCCTTTTGAAGTTTCTCCAAGTATTTGTTCTTTTGGATGAATTTTAGAATGTTTCCATTCTTTAGGAAGTTCTAGACTTTCTACAATGTTTTCATTTGAAGTCTTATTAATATTTTCTTCCTTCAAGATGTTCTTCTTTTTGTGGAACATCTTCTTTTTCATCATTCTGAATTTTATTTTCATAAATGTTGGATTCATCAAATGTTATGTGTATTGATTCAATGATAGTAAGAGTTCTCCTATTATAGACCCTATAGGCTTTGCTATTTGTAGAGTAGCCTAAAAAGATACATTCATCAGATTTTGAATCAAACTTTCCTAAATCATCTTTAGTGTTAAGGATGAAGCATTTGCATCCAAATACATGAAAGTAAGAGATATTAGGTTTTCTTCCTTTCCATAATTCATATGGTGTTTTATCTATACTTGATCTTATAGATACCCTATTTATAATATAACATGTTGTGTTTATAGCTTCAGCCCAAAAGTATTTAGGTAAATTATTCTCATTAAGCATAGTTCTTGCCATTTCTTGCAGAGTTCTATTATTTCTTTCTACAACTCCATTTCGTTGTGGAGTTCTAGGTCCTGAAAATTTATGAGATATTCCATGTTCATTACAAAATTTATCAACTTCCTTGTTTTTAAACTCTTTTCCTTGGTTACTTCTAAAACTTGTTACATTATATCCCTTCTCATTTTGTAATTTCTTACATAAGGAAATTAGCATGTTACAAGCTTCATCTTTATTAGTTAGAAATAATACCCAAGTAAATCTTGAATAATCATCCACTATTACAAAAGCATATTGTTTTCGTCCTAGGGTTAAGGTTCTAGTTGAACCGAATAAGTTTAGGTGTAAAAGTTCTAGGGGTCTCTTAGTAGATACATACTTTTTCTTTTTAAAGCTGGTTTTAACTTGCTTTCCTTTTTGACATGCGTTACATATCTTGTCTTTTATGAATTTGGTATTTGGTAGTCCTTTTACAAGATTTTTCTTTGATAATTTGGATAATAAGTCCATGCTAGCATATCCTAACTTCCTATGCCATAGCCAACTTATATCATTCATGGCTACCAAACAAGTTATGTTTTGATTTGTTAGATTCTCAAGATTTATATAATAAACATTATTTATCCTAAGAGCTATAAATAAGATTTTATTTTCTTTGAGATTCTGAATAACACATTTTTCTTTCTTAAAGGTTATTTCAAACCCTTTGTCACTCAATTGGCTTATGCTTAAAAGATTGTGTTTTAAACCTTCTACCAATAATACATTATCAATAGTAATAGAAGGTTTTTTTCCTATTCTCCCGATGTCAATGATCTTACCTTTGGCATTCTCACCGAAGGTGACATATCCTCCATCCTTTTGTTTTAGTGATGTAAACTTGGTCTTATCGCTGGTCATGTGTCTTGAACACCCGCTGTCCAAGTACCACTTGTCTGTTGATGATGTTGTCCTAAAACATACCTACAATGGAGGATTCATTTGGTTAGTTTTAGGAACCCAAATCCTTTTAACTTTCTTTATTTTGTTGTTAGATCCATTATTGACTTTCCATTCTCCTTGTATTTTAACATACTTCCTTTTTAGTTGGCAATCAAACATTACATGACCTTTGGTCTTGCACATATTGCAAGTAGTGTGTTTGTTGTGTGAGGAAGTGCTAGCATAGTGCTTGGCTTCCTTTACAAAATATCCTATGTATAATTTCTTAATCTTTTTGTTTGGTTTATCATTGTAACCTATTTTTTCTTTATTCCCATTTAACCTTTGCTGTCCAATCATTTTTTCAAAATTATCTTTCCCTTTAGTAAAATTATATATAATTTGTTCTTTATCTTCTACTAATTTCTTTAGTTCATTTATTTCTTGATCCTTTTTACTCAAGTTTTCTTTATGAGTTTTGCCTAATTCTTGAGTTACTTTACTTACTTCTTCCTCTAACTTCTCAATACAAGAATCTTTTTCTTCTTCAATAGTTTTAAATGATTCAAGTTGCTTCAAAAGTTCTTTATTTTGATCTTTCAAGGTTATGTTTCTTTTGGAAATTTTTATAAATCTTTTATGTAAAAAAAATAATTCAGCTTGTTATTCTTTGTATGAGGGCATACTATCACATGACTTGTCATAAGAGTCATTGCTAGATTCAGTTGAAGAGTAGTAGGAATTTACCTCTTCATTATTCACCATGAAGCATACGTTTGCCATCTCTTGTCCACTTGATTCGTTTTTAGTTTTGCTAGAGCTTGAGTCATCCCAAGTAGCCTTCATAGCTTCCTTCTTTTTCTTTTTGTCTTTCTTGAGCAAAGGGCAGTCCATTTTGATATGTCCTAGTTTCTTACAATGATAGCATATAGGAGGTTCATTTTTACTTTTATTTTCTTTTCTACTTGATTCTACCTTTTCAAATTTTCTTTTGTTGAACTTCTTAGGAAATCTTTTATTTCTTCTATAAAACTTTCTTAGTCTCTTAGTGATGAATGCTAATTCATCTTGATCTAAGTCACTTGATTCACTTTCTTCTTTGCTTGAGCTGTGGCTTGATGCTTTTAGTGCAATAGATTTCTTATGCCTTGGTTCATGATTTCTTTCTTTTAGAGCCATTTGATAAGTTAAAAGTGATCCTATGAGTTCATCTAAGGAGGCGATCTTAAGGTTTCTTCCTTCAGTAATTGTTGTAGCCTTAGGTTCCCATATTAAGGGAAGGTCTCTCGAAATTTTCCCAATCATTTCGTAGGTGGTATAAGTTTTTCCTAAGGCACTTAAGGAGTTAATTATGTGAGTGAATTTTACTTGATATGGACTCATTTGAATTCATTTTGTTTGCTTCATATTTGCTTGTTAACATGTCTATTCTATTGTCCCTAACATCAATGGTTCCTTCATATGTGACTTCTAATTTGTCCCATATTTCTTTAGCTATTTTACAAGCCATGACCCTATTGAATTCGTTAGCGTCTAAAGCACAATACAAAGCATTTATTGCACTTAAATTTATTTGAAGCATCTTATAATCTGAATCAATCATATCCTTTTTTACTTTTGGAATATGTTTTCCATCTATTATCTTGGTGGGAACAAGGTCTCCATCCACAACTACTTCCCATGCTTTCCAATCCATGTGTTGGAGGTAGATTTGCATTCTCTTTTTCCAAAAGGTGTAGTTGTGTCCACAAAAGATTGGTGGACGAGTTGAGGATTGGGCCTCTCCGAAAGGAGCTATTCCTATTTTAGCCATTTAGATCTTTTTATAGCTTCTTGTTAGGAATTTGCTATAACTAGGCTCTAATACTAATTGAAATTAGGATAGCTTCCCAAGAGTGGGGTGAATTGGAATTTTTAAATTATTTCAATTTTAATTCTTTGTTTAATATCAACAACCACAACAAGTAAAAAAAAGAAACAATTCAACCACAACCAATCAAGACAATCAAAAATTTGATCTTTGTCTCAATAGCCCTGTAATGAATTGTAAAGCACGCTGAATTTATGTAAGCCCTGTGTTTATTCTAAACTCACAAGTCTTCTTTATGTTTAGCTTTTAAACAAACTTTCAGATTAATAAGTTTAGGTTGATCAACCAATGTAGTCCCTTTCGATTTTCTCAATCAATGCTGATCAAACCAAAAACAAATTATCCTTCGGTCTATTTAACAACTGTTTACTCAGAATTAATAATTTAAAAACATACATGCAAATTATAAGTCTTTGCTGAAAAAGTAAAGAGTAAGGAAGAACGGAGACACAAGATTTTACAAGGTTCGGCTTATACCCAGCCTATGTCCTCGCCTTTGGCAAACCACCAAAGGATTCACTAGTTCAGTTTGGTTGACGGGTGGAACAATACCGATTACAAGCACTCCTTTTGTTAGGCTAGAGCCCACCTCTCCAAAAGATATTCCCTCGTTTGGTCCAACAATTCTACAACCCTAAATCGTCTATGAATAAGAACCAAGATAAAAAAGATTTTGTGTACAAGAAAACACTCTCACAGCAGAGTAGGTTAGTACAACATTCAGCACAATAATACTTCAAAATAATTCAAATATAAAATAATTTGAAGCTCAATACTCAATATGGATCATCAAATATCTTCCAAAATATGAAAGATTCTGACTTTGAAAGCTTTGCTTTGGAGTTTGAATTAGTAACAACTCAGTAGTTGAACACAAGAGAGTTTGAGAGCCTTTGAGAACTTTGATTGCTTGAAAATTGCTTGGTGTATCAAACCTTTGAAGATTTGGGCTATTTATAGATGTTTAAAAGTAATTCCTTACCCCCAAAGTTTCATTAAAGTAGTTTCCAAGTTTTTCAAAATAATAGTGTCCAAAAAGTTCATTTAAAAAATCTTCCCGTTGGGAGTTTTTAAACCAACGCTTGAGTGGCAGTCGCCTGCCACGTCTTGGTAGTCGCCTGTCATAGAACAAACTCACAACACAGAACACTGGCAGTTTGCCTGCCAGAACCAAGGCAGTCACCTGGCATGACCACTCAGGCGCCTGGCATGTTTAGACAGTCACCTGTCTTGCTACTATGTCTTTGAAAAATCCTTTACTTAATTTGGCAGTCGACTGCCACAATAGGATAGTCGCCTGGCCCTTCTGTTTTTCAAAAAAATATTCTTTTTCAAAACCCTTTCTTTTCATTGATTATAAAAGTATTCTTTAGAGTTTTCAAAAAATATATTTCTGAATATCTTGAGAGCTTCAAATCAATTTATACTTGAAATTAACTTGAAGTACTTACATTTAAAACATCCTTAAAAAGAATTAATCCTTTGATTGTCAATCTTGTTCTTCCATCATCTTTGAGTTTTCGATTTTTCTTTGAGCTTTCACCAAGTTATCTTTTATCCTCATGCTCTTTAAGATATCTTTTTAATCCATAAGGTTTATCATGCTCTTCAAGATTTCTTTTTAATCCGTAAGCTTCCTCACGCTCTTGAGCTTTGTCACTTCCTTTAAGCTTTTCCTTTTTCCTGAAAAACTTTAACTTGAACCACATTAAACACATTAGGATTTGTTATCATCAAAATAAGAATTATAAGCCTTATTAGGCCAACATAGGGTCTAAGGTTTAGGGTTTTGGGTTTAGGGTTTAGGGTTAAGAGATTAGGGTTTAGGGTTTAGTTGTTTTGGTTTTAGGGTTTAGGTTTTAGGTTTAGTGTTTACACCGTGTATAGAGTTTTGGGTTTATGGTTTTGGATTTAGGGTTTAGGGTTTAGGGTTTTAGGGTTTAGGGTTTAGGGTTTAGGATTTAGGGTCTAGGGTTTAGGGTTTAGGGTTTAGGGTTTAGGGTTTAGGTGTTTAGGTTTTGTGGTTTAGAGTCTAGGGTTTAGGGTTTAGGGTTTGGAGTTTAGGGTTTAGAGTTAGGGTTTAGGGTTTAGTGTTTAGGGTTTATGGTTTAGGGTTTAGGGTTTAGGGTTTATGGTTTTGGTTTTGGGTTTAGGTGTTTAGGTTTTTGGATTTAGGTATTAGGGTTTAGGGTTTAGAATTTAGGGTTTAGGGTTTAGGGCTTTGGATTTAGGGTTTAGGGTTTAAGTTTTAGGGTTTAGGGTTTAGTGTTTTAGGGTTTAAGGTTTTAGGGTTTAGCGTTTTAGGGTTTTGGGTTTAGGGTTGGGGTTAGGGTTGAGGGCTGAGGCCTTAGGATTTAGGGTTTAGGGTTTAGGGTTTAGGGTTTAAGGTTTTGGATTTAGGGTTTATTTTTTAGGGTTTATAGTTTAGGATTTAGTGTTTAGATTTTAGAGTTTACGGTCTTGGGCTTAGGATTTAGGGTTTAGGGTTTAGGGTTTAGGTGTTTAGGTTTTTTTATTTTGGTTTTAGGGTATAGGGTTTAGGATTTTTGGTTTAGGGTTTAGGGTTTTGGATTTAGGGTTTAGTGTTTAGGGATTAGGGCTTTAGGCTTTAGGGTTTAGTGCTTTAGGGTTTAGGGTTTTAGGGTTTAGCACTTAGGGTTTAGGGTTTAGTGTTTAGTGTTTAGCGTTTAGGGTTTAGGGTTTAGGGGTATAAGATTTAGGGTTTAGGGTTTAGGTATTTAGGTTTTAGGGTTTAGGTTTTAGGGTTTAGGGTATAGGATTTAGGGTTTAGGGTTTTGGGTTTAGGGATTTGGATTTACAATTTAGGCTTTAGGGTTAGGAATTAGGGTTTAGGGTTTAGGGGCTAGGGTTTGGGGTTTAGGGTCTTGGGTCTACATTTTAGTGTTAAAGGTTTTGGGTTTTGTGGTTAAGGGTTTTAGGGTTTAGGGTTTAGGGTTTAAGGTTTTGTGTTTAGGGTTTTAGGGTTTAGGGTTTACGATTTAGAGTTTAGTATTTAAGGTTTAGGGTTTGGGATTTTTGGTTTTGGGTTTAAGGTTTAGGGTTTAGGGTTTAGGGCTTCGGCTTTAGGGTTGAGTGTTTAATATTTAGGGTTTAGTGTTTTGGCTTGAGGGCTTAGGGTTTAGGTGTTTAGGTTTTAGGGTTTAGGGTTTAGGATTTAGGGTTTTCTGGTTCCGATGTATTGGGTGTTTTTGGCTTTTGGGTCATCTGGTTTAGCGGGTCGGGCTTCGGTTTTCGGGTGTCCTGTTGTCGGGTTTCCTGGTCCGTCCCGTCCTACCTGGTTTCCGGTCTTCGGGTTTTTAGGGGGCTTCGAGTTTAGGGTAGGGTTTATAGGTTTTGAATTTAATGTTTAATGGTTTAGGATTAGGTTTAACGATTAGGGAAATCATAAATTTTGAAAATTTAAAAAATCTTCACTGAAGTGCAAATGTTTATTTCACTCTATAGTTTTTGGATCAAATTTGGAGGGCTTCTCAATTGGGAATGTAAAATTATATTTTGGAAGATTGAATTAAGTAAGTAGTAAGAAGATAGTCAAGAGATTTTGAACTTGGTTTTGACCAAACTTTTAACCATAAAATTACGTATCCTATGTTTACGTCATAGTGGTTCATAGTAAATTAAATTCAAGTTAAGTTCAGCAATTTAAATGCAGTTCTAATTATTTTGTACATTATGAGTTCTCATTTGATTACGACCACAGGTACAATGGATGGAATCATACTACTTCAAGAGAGTTTTTTTGTATATAACCATAAAAGAACTATGGTATTGAGACGGGGGGGTAAAGAGATGGGAAGCACTGACTTCTTGAAATATGAATTATTATAATTTGTAAATGACCTACTTTAAGAAAAAAGGTTTTTAAAATGGATCAGATACAACTAATATTGAATATTCTTCATGGAATCATCACATCAGGGAGTATGTCGCCCTTGTTAACGAATTAGTAAGTACTTGTAATACCCATTACAGATGGCATTGTGCTTCCAATAACCTTAATCAAAGTGAGTTAAACCCCAAACAACACAAAAATCAAACACACATTCCTAAACACTATTCTTCTTTGATATTATGAAATTAAATTTAAAATATTGAAGATAATTTGAAGCATAATATTTGAATCATATGCTTTTTTTTTATTCAAATATTCAGTTATATTATAAAATTTACATGATTATGCGTAGTATATACAAATAACTATAAGACTAAACGTTATGAATTTATTAATTAAAAAACGACCTCCTCGCGTGCAGCAACGAACCCAACTAGTCGAACGCGGCATGTGATCTCAACCAAACTCAAAACATAACTTCTTATCTCATGAAGCTCAGTAAGTTAAATAAATATTCAGGTTTTTTTCTACATATTAATTACATACCCCATCTTCAAGCCTTTACATAGTCCTCTCGCCTGCTTCGCCCGAGCCCGAACGGTCACCTGCAACCTCGGAATGGTGCCTCGTAATCTATAGCCAACCATCGCCTCTTCGTTCTATGTCTTCTTAATCTCGCATCTTGTCGGGGCGAGATTCTTCAAAGCTTTCGCCACGCGTCACCTGCCCCCCGTTTCTCTCTTGCCACCGGTCTAAGGTAGAGTGGCCATCATTTAAATCTCGCAGCATGAAGCTGCGAGATTCCGTGCGCATTATTTTTGGAAAAACATTTTCCCAATTCAGAGTATTATTCTTATATTTATTTCTTCTTAATTATAAAACAGGAAAAACTCTTCAATTGTCCCGCTTTTTACGTGTCATGCTCAAGTTGTTGAAGTGGTGCTCGCTACGTGGAGCTGCATTCACCCCTGGGTTGGCGCTAGTGAATGCGCGATACCTATCACTTTTTGACTTCAAATACACTATAGGTGCTGTTGATCAAGAGATGTCAGGGAGGCAAGACCGGGAATCAATAGAGATTGAGATGCCTTGAACTTCATTAACATGTGTGGACGACCGTCATAACGGGTTAAGAGACATAAAAATCTTTGGAAGTAGCAGACTACACTCCAAAGCTTCAATAGGATGAGGTTGGTTCGAAGAAGAATGACTCGTGCGCTGCTGTCTAAGTCACTGGTACGAAGGATACAAGAAGATGGACTGTGAACCTTGTTGGTTGCTATTTTGCTTCAAAGTGTCCCTGATGATAAATGTCAGAGAAGGATCAAGGTAAGAATACAATAGTAGGAATCACAAAAGAGTGCTTGGAATGAACTGTTTGCCACAACAAACCCTTCCTTGTTGAGGAGAAATTTTTAGCTTATCTATATGAAGGGCCTATTGTTTGATGTACCAGAGGAGATTTGTTTTGAGACGAGTGGGGGATATCTAATAAACACTTGGTGGGGTATTTTCAACTAACAGCAACTGAGAAAGGCAGCCTTAATCGGTGCTCAATAGGAAAATGTTCTGGTGCTCATAAACAGACATGGATAGATCATATTTAGATTCCAGAAAGAACAGGACGTGAGTAAGGTGATCCAAGAAGGTCCTACTCAATCTTGTAATATCCTTGCTCGTGAAGAAGATGCCCGGTTCTTTCATTTGACCAAAGCGAACGAACAACTATTCCAGTTTGGATTCAACTTAGAGGCTCTTCTAATGGAACTATAGACTCTGCCGCTATTGGAATAATTTGTTCGGACATTGGTTTTTCCACTTCTAACAGATAATTACTACTGACGAGCCGGTTATCCTTTGCTAGAGTTCTGGTATAGGTGGATATTGCAAAACAGTCAAACAACATTCAAGTGAGGCTCCTTGGAAATAGCATTTTGATCGGAGGTATTCTAAATGAAAATGTCCCTAGATATTGCAAAAAAATGCAAAGTGTTTGGTCATAATGAAAGCCAATGCCCCCACGTTCAATATATTCCCAAAGGAAGGAGACATAACAAGGGTGGTAATGCAAGGAAGGAAAATGGGATCTCAATGCTATGGATTCCAGCCACTGTAACTGCTAAAGGTGTTAATGGCCATGGGTTGGAACAAGTAGCAGTTTGTTGTAGAGTGTCCTATGGAGCCCCCGAGTTGAAAATGGCTCTACATCTGAAGACCAAATAACAAGTAAGAGTGAAAAAGGAAGGGTCCCTATGGTGGCAGGAAATGCTCAAGTACATGTTGCTAACCAGGGAGAAAGAAAATAAGGCCAAAATAGTGAGTGATATCCGGCTGAAAGTAGGACTGTCCTAAGATCCATAGGAAATGATGGAGAATCGATTGAAAGGAACTTGGGAGGTGATCAAAGAGGAAATAATGAGGCAATACGGAGGTGCACAACCAGCACTAACAAAAGTGAAAGGAAAAACTACCTACAACCAAAACAATTCTGATGCAAATGATGGATTTACCCAAGTGAAAAGCAAGAACAAAGGGAGGAAGGTCTATATAACACAAGAAAGGAAGGGAGGGTTAGCCCTCCACCCAAATCCAAGATGATAACTGAACTGGGATACAATTTGGGGGGAGAAGAATGTGCCTAGCAACAATTGTATAGTTCACTTGGCACTTCAAAATCATGAAAAGGTTGAAGGAAAAGTTGTCTATGAGGCTGCAGTATGATAGTTTTTTTAAGTTTATTTATGTAATTTACTTAGCTTGAGCTTGTCCTAAGATTTGGAGTAATATGATGCAATTTTGTTGTAATTTTGATTGTAGTTCCTAGTCTTGGATGGCTATGATGTAATTTTGGATGGGGTTCTTTAGTTTCCCTTTGACTGGGTATGCCTAGTGAATGCTGTACATATCCATTTTGGTCAATATAAGTTTTACCCTTTATGATTGAAAAAGAAAAAGCTCTCAATCTATCAATCCTTATTATGTCTGGACCTGGTAAGTTTCCCCGTGTTGAGTCAAATTAAGCCGTAGGCTCCACTCCTGGTGGTGCCCTTTCGTCAATTTCTTTAAGTTTCAGCCTTGTGACCATACTCCCCACAGAATCCAAAAACTTTGATTTCTCATAAGGTTCTAGCAGAGTCCAATAAACAACATCCACTGATCCCTGGTCGGCATCGTTTATGGTTGAGACTAGGACGGTATCTGATCATCTTAGAGCCCCTAACTTTCTTTCTTGATTAATGAAAACATCCTTGGCAAATTCTCTCGCAGTTATTCGTCTTTTATAAATCCAAGAATTTCACCTCTGACTATGAAATACAAATGCCCCGGATTGTCCCTGTTAATCATTACTCCGATCCCGAAGGCCAACAGAATAGGACCGAAATCCAATGATGTTATCCCATGCTAATGTATCCAGAGCGTAGGCTTGCTTTGAGCACTCTAATTTCTTCAAAGTAACAACATCGGAGGCACGGCCCAGCTAATTAAGGCCAGGAGCGCATCGCCGATTGAAGGGACGGGATGACCGGTACACACCAAAAGGCAGACCAGTCAACCCAACCCTAACTACGAGCTTTTTAACTGCAACAACTTAAATATACGATATTGGAGCTGAAATTACCCGCGACTGCTCACACTGGACTTGCCCTCTAATGGATCCTCGTTAAGGGATTTAGATTGTACTAATTCCAATTACGAGACTCACAGAGCCCGATATTGTTATTTATTGTCACTACCTCCCCGTGTTAAGATTGGGTAATTTGCGCACCTACTGCCTTCCTTGGAGGCGGAAGCCATTTCTTTGGCTCCCTCTCTGGAATCGAACCCTAATTCTCTGTTACCCGTCACCACCATGGTAGGCCACTATCCTACTATCGAAAGTTGATAGGGCAATATTTGAATGATGCGTCGCCGGCACTAAGGCCGTGCAATCCGTCGAGTTATCATGAATCATCAGAGCAACGGGCAAAGCCTGCATCGACCTTTTATCTAATAAATGCATCCCTTCTAGAAGTTGGGGTTTGTTGCACGTATTAGCTCTAGAATTACTACGATTATCCGAGTAGCAAATACCACCAAACAAACTATAACTAATTTAATGAGCCATTCGCAGTTTCACAGTCTGAATTATTTCATACTTAAACATGCATGGCTTAATCTTTGAGACAAGCATATGACTACTAGCAGGATCAACCAGGTAGCATTCCTTGTTGACACCGACACCGTATGAGCCTAAAAGGCAATCAAAGCAAGTGTCATCGTCATATATTACATTGAGTGATAAACACTTGGTTAAGGGCATATTGGAGTGTAAACCCCATCCTCGCACAAGGTTCTGTATCCGAGAGCACGAGCAATTTAACTTGAAGAAACCATGACCATAAGACACACAAGTGAAGCAAATGCATGGATAGTAGGGGTTGCTTCTAGGTTCACCATACACCCAGAAAAGAGGCATGTGGCAAAAATAGAGACATCAATCGATAATTCTTTCAACTTAGGTAGGCAACACAGGAATCAATACTTTGCCCAAGGAAACAATTCACTTGAAGCAACAACGAAAAGGAATGCATGAGTATAGTTCTCAGCATAAGCAAATAGCCAGCAAACCCACACAAACCAATGGCCACTCACACATCATCGCGTACACTTGACCACAAACCCAACAAAATGCAATGTAATTCACTAGGCAAAAAGCCTTGCGCAAAGTATAGGGAATGCATGTAAACACAAATAAGATATTATATTAGCTTTAAATGAAAGCAATCAACATCCAATGTCAACAACATAGGCATCAATGACTATCATAAAACAAATAAAATAGCACAATTGTATAAACATCCACTAAATTTGTGTGGTAGAGAGATATCAAAGGAAATCAATACCCAGTAACAAGATATAAGCATTGATGGCCATTATAAGTTCGATGTAATAGGATTGGTAAAGGGCTAACAAAGAAAACAAGGAAACCAACAAATGAAAGGTACATCAATGAGTAGGACTACGAAAGAAAATAAAGATATTTAATGACATATAAATGCAAACCTATTATTACTTTAGCTCAAACACAGGAAAATCAACACTTATTGTCAAGATATAAGCATTGATGGCCATCGTAAGCTTGGTGCAATAGCATAATTGCATAAACAATGCACTTAACAAGTAAAGCTAACAAAAGAAACAGGAAAAAAAACATGAAAGTTTTTGTAATCATTTTGATCAATAAAATTGATATTGAATGGCATACAAGTGCAAATCCACCATTGCTTTGGCTTAAAAACATGCAAATCAACGCCCAGTGACAATATATAGGCATTGATGGCCATCGTAAGCCTAGTGCAATAGCATAATTGCACATGCATGCACTCAACAAGGTGTGGTAGGGATTACAAATAAAATGGATAAATGAATATATGAAGAGGTAACATCAATAAGTAGGCCTATCATAAAAAAGGGATATATGCAATGGCATATTTATGTAACTTGGCTATCACTTTGGCTTAAACACAAGCAAATCAACACCCAATGATAAAATATAGGCATCAATGACCATCATAACCAGAATGTAATAGCATAATTACATAAACATGCAATCAATGGGTATAGTTGGGCTAAGAAAATAAATAAAGACAATGATTTTTCTTTGTGAATGTGGAAAATGGACATATCAAGAAGCATCCATCCAAGTTGGCATGGGGCACATAAAAGCATCCAACCAAATTTTCATGGGGCTACCATGCATCAAAACGACTTGGCATGGTGCTACCATGCATATAAAAGCATCCAAATGACTTGACATAGGGCTACCATGCACATATTGCTCCTTATCAAGGCACATCATCTAGGCAACACCATGAAGACATAGGCATGGCCACATCTCCTATTTAGTTAACCACATTGCCCAACAATGACAAACCCGAATATCAACAATGCCAACAGCACACCTGCACATGGCCATACATGGTTAAGGGTCATCAAGAAAGCATTTCGTTAGCCACATGGTTATGCATCATTAAGTGTCATCAAGTAAACATTTGGTCAATCACATAGACCAATGATGATAAATCTGAATGTCAACAACACCCACCACACATCCGCGCATGGCCATGAATGGTTGTGTCAACGGTAATCATTTGCTTAACCGCATAGTCCAACGATGATAAATCTGAATGTCAACAATGTCCGTTACACATTTGCGCATGGCCACGAATGGTTGTGTCAATGATACACATTTGGTTAACCGCATGGCCCAATGATGATAAATTTGAATATCAAAAATTCCCACTACACATCTGCGCATGGCCAAGAATGGTTGTGTCAATGATAAGCATTTGGTTAACCACATGTCCCAATGATGACAAATCCAAATGTCAACAATTTCCACTACACATCTGGGCATGGCCACGAATGGTTGTGTCAACGATAAGCATTTGGTTAACCGCATGGCCCAACGATGACAAATCTGAATGTCAACAATGCCAATTACACATTCCCACATATCCATGAATGGTTGTGTCAAGGATAAGAATTTGGTTAATCGCATGGCCCAACGATGACAAATCCGAATGTTAACAATTCCCACTACACATTAGCACATGGCCACAAATGGTTGTCAACGATAAGCATTTGGTTAATCGCTTGACCCAACAATGACAAAATGAGTGTCAATGATGCCCAGAGCAAGTCAACAAAGGGCTATGTGGCCAGCCCACCGTTTACAGGTGCTTGAGCGCCTCCCACCCCCCCTAAAGAGCTTTATACGCGATTTTGGGTCTAATACAAGGAAACATCAACTTATTTGAGGAGTCATACTGGGGTTTATTTATGAAATTGTCAATATTTTTGGGAGATTGTTTCCATTATAGGAAGGACATAACAAAGGTTACCACAAAAAAAAATTCGGAATTTTTCGGGCTCTAGTATAATTATTTTTAATTTTTGTATTAAAAATATGTAAAATTCAAAACAAATAGAAATTAAATTCAGAAAATTATGAAAATTTTGGACAGGTAGAGGCACACATTTAGAGATTGTATGTAACTTTTTTTTGGTTTTTCAATCCAATAAAATAAGAAAAATTCTGATCAAGTTTGTTTGCATGTCACGTGGTTTGGTTCAATTTTATGAAGGGAGAGAAAAATATTGGGGACATGTTTTCTATTATGGGAAGTGCATAACAAATGCTGTTACAAAAAAAAATTTTCTAAATTTTCTGAGCTACGGTGTAGTTATTATTAATTTTTGAACTACAAAAAGGGAAAATTCAGGTAAAATAGCAAATAAATTCAGTAAATTATGAAAATTTGTGGGGAGGTAGAGCATTCCATTTGGAGGCTATGGATACTTGGATTTTGGGTTTTACACTTTGGTAAGGCTAGAAACATGCCGTGGAAGATAGCAGTGTAGGGCGCGTGGGTTGGTTCGATTTTTTTCTGTGGTTGGGCCTTCAAGGAGGGTGCATCATGGCTTCCTTCCAAGGGTATTGTTTAAGAAAAAATGATCAAAGGTATACTTCATATGTGATCATTGCTTATCCCCATGATGCTACCCAATGGCCCCACACACCGATTATGTCATGCCATGCCACATATTGTCTTGCCATGTTGTGTCATGACATGTTGTGTCATGTATTAGCCACACACACTAGGCCATGCACGAGGCCATGCATTAAGCTATGCCATGTAGTAGCCACACACACTAGGCCATGCACTAAGCCATGACATGTAGTAGCCACACACAATATGTCATGCACTAGGTCATGTCATGCACTAGGTCAAGTCATGTTGTGCCATGTCATGTCGTGTTGTGTCTTGTCATGCCGTGTCATTTCATGTATTAGTGACACACACTCACTAGGCCATATATTAAGTTATGCCATGTAGTAGCCGCACACACTAGGCCATGACACACACTATGTCATGCACTAATGTCACGGTGCGCCTTTTTCACACCGTTGTGAAGGGCCGTGCGGCGCTAGTTAAAGCACTCTTGCTTAACTAGCCAGCCTTTTGTTTACCAACATTCATCCACGAAGCACTTTCATTAACATTCAATCAGATAGCAGTGGAAATTATAATCAATTCATGAAAGCTGTGGCAACCAAGTAGTAAATATTGAAGCAAACGTAATTCATTCAAATCCTCCGTTGACATGTTGTACTTAGCGAGGGAGGCAAGTAGGCTAAGCACGTTGACAATTGCTAGTGAGTTTTACAATGATTGATGAACACTCACCCTCCCCTAAAGAGCTTTCTAAGCCATTCTCACTCTAGCACTAGGAAACATCAAAGTGACCGAGGAGTCATACTGCCTTATTTGGCTTACAATGAAAGAAATACTAGAAAATAACCCTACACTAGTATTTACATGATGGAGACCCATCCCAAACACACGAGATAGGCGGTCATAGGCAAGCATAATGCCCTGAACAAGCTTAGCCCGTGACAACTAACCATGCACTAGGTCATGTCGCGTCATGCCATGTTGTGTCATATTGTGTCACGACATGTCATGTCATGTTATGTCGTGTCATACCATATCGTGTTGTGTCGTGTCGTGTCGTGTTGTGTCATGTATTAGCCATACACACACTAGGCCATGCACTATGTTGTGTCGTATAGTGTTGTGTCGTGTCGTGTCATGACATGTCATGTCGTGTCATGTCATGTCATGTCATTCCATGTTGTGTCATGTCATGTTGTTTCCTGACATGTCATGCTATGTCATGTCGTGTCATGTCATGTCATGTCGTGTCGTGTCATGTCATGTCATGTCATGTCATGTAGTAGCCACACACACTAGACCATGCACTAAGCCATGCCATGTAGTAGCCACACACAATATGTCATGCACTAGGTCATGCCATGCACTAGGTCATGCCATGTACTAGGTCATGTCATCCACTAGGTCATTGTATGCACTAGGTCATGTCATGCCATGTCATGTCAAGTCGTTTCCTATCGTGTCATGTCATGTCATGTCATTTCATGTCATGTATTAGCCATACACACACTAGGCCATGCATTAAGTCATGTCGTGTAGTAGCCGCACACACTTGGCCATGACACACACTATGTCATGCACTAACCATGCACTAGGTCATGTCGTGTCATGCCATGTCATGTTGCATCGTGTCGTGTCATGTCATATCATGTTGTATCGTGTCGAGTCATGTCCTGTCATGTCGTGTCGTGTCGTGTCGTGTCATGTATTAGCCACACACACACACCAGGTCGTGCACTATGTTGTGTCGTGTCATGACGTGTCGTGTTGTGTCATGTCGTGTCGTGTCGTGTTGTGTTGTGTCATACCATGTTGTGTCATATTGTGTCGTGTCGTGTCATGTTATGTCATGTCATGCCATTTCCTATCATATCATGTCGTGCCATGTCGTGTCTTGTGGTGTCATGTCATGTCATGTCACGTAGTAGACAAACACACTAAGCCATGCCATGTAGTAGCCACACACACCAGGCCATACACTAAGCCATGTCATGTCGTGTCGTGTTGTGTCGTGTCATGTCATGTCCTGTCGTATTGTGTCATATCGTGTCGTGTCATGTCATGTAGTAGCCACATAAACTAGCCCATGCATTAAGCCATACCATGTAATAGCCACACACACTATGTCATGCACTAAGTCGTGCCATGTAATAGCCACACACACTAGGTCATGTACTAAGCCATGGCATGTAGTAGCCACACACACTAGATCAAGCACAAGGACATGCCATGTAGCAGCCACACACACTATGTCGTGCACTGGTCATGTCATGTCATGTCATGTCATGACGCGTCGTGTAATGTCATGCTGTGTCATGTCGTGCATTAGCCAGACACACTAGGCAATGTACTAGGTCAGGTCATGTCATGTCATGTCATGTAGTAGCCACATACGCTAGGTTATGCACTAGGTCATGTCATGTCATGTGTGTCATGTCATGTCATATCATGTCATGTGTGTCATGTCATGTCATTTCATGTCATGCCATGCCATGCCACACACAAGGACATGCCATGTAGTAGCCACACACAATAGGCAATGCACTATGCCATGCCATGTAGTAGCTACACACACTAGGCCATGCACAAGGACATGCCATGTAGTAGCCACACACAATAGGCCATGCACTAAGCCATGCCATGTAATAGCCACACACATTAGGCCTTGCATAATGACATGCCGTGTAGTAGCCACACACACTAGGCCATGCAC